>NW_028274817.1:25021439-25172954 GCF_037043125.1 Eumetopias jubatus | reverse complement strand
AGAGGGAGAGGGACAAGCAGACTCTTGCTAAGCGCGGAGCCTGATGTGGGGCTTGACACAGGGCTTGATGTGGGGCTTGTGGGGCTCGTGGGGCTTGATCCCAGGACCCTGAGATCATAACCTGAGCTGAAGTCAGACACTTAACCAACTTGAGCCACCCAGGCGCCCCTCTTTGGCCCATTTTTTTATTCGGGTTATCTTCTCATTGTTGAGTATTAAGAGGTCTTATGTTTTGGATAATAGTCCTTTATCAGATATGTCTTTTGTAAATATTTTTCGCAGCCTGTGGCTTGTCTTTTCATTCCTTTCAAAGTGTCTTTTGCAGAGAAGAAAAATTTAATTTTAATGAAGTCCAGCCTATTAATCCTACCTTTCACAGATTGTACCTTTAATGTAGTGTTGTATCTAAAAAGTCATCTTCAAATCCAAGGTCATCTTAGATTTTCTCCTATGTTACATTATAGGAGTTTTATAGTTTTACATTCTACATTTAGATCTGTGATCCACTTTGAGCTAATTTTTTGAAAGGTATAAGGTCTATATCTAGATTTATTTATTTTTTGCCCATGGATGTCCATTTGTTTCAGCACCATTTGTTGAAAAGATTATTTTTGCTCCATTGTATTGCTTTTGCTCCCTTGTCAAAGACCAGCTGATTATATTTATGTGGATCTATTTTTGGGCTCTCTATTCTATTCCATTGATCTATTTGTCTATTCTTTCACCAATACCACACTGTCTTGATTGCTGTGACTTTATAATAAGTCTGGAAGTCGGGTAAGGTTAGTCCTCCAACTTTGTTCTTCTCCTTCAGTACTGTGTTGACAATTCTGGGTCTTTTGCTTCTTCATGTAAACTGTAGAATCAATTTTGTTGATATCCACAAAATAACTTGCTAGGATTTTAATTTGGATTACATTGAATCTATAGATCAGGTTGGGAAGAACTGACATCTTGGTAATAATGAGTCTTCCTATCTGTGAACATGGCATATCTTCCCATTTATTTAGTTCTTTTGTAGTTTTAATCAGATTTTTGTAGTTTTCCTCATATGTATCTTGTATATATGTTAGAAGGTGGATGAGGGACAGTAAAGTATTCTCCAGACTGAGAAGGCACTTTGAGACCGAAAAATGATGCAAGCCACTCCATATGGTTTATACAGAGTTCTAGTCAGGGTAACGTATTAGCAGGGGGGATTGGGCAGACCAACAATCCAGGTACTATACAGCTATTCTCCACACAGTCCAAACCTTAATCCATAGCTTTTATAGAGCAAAGGGCACTGTGGTGAGGTCACAGGGTAATTATCTAAAGTGATGTCATCTGTGCCACACTTTCGGGTAGATCAGAACAAGCCTTCTCACATTCCAGTCAGGACATATGTTAACCTGGAAGGGTCCTGGAACACGTTGCCTCCAGGGAGGTAATTGCAGGGGCACAAACAAGATTGAGGGCCCAAAGATGGAGTCAGTGTTGTCAGCACTCCTACATACACATACTGTTAGATTTATACCTTAGTTTTTCATTTTTTGGTGTGCTAATGTAAATGATATTGCATTTTTTATGTCAAATTCCATTTATTCATTGCTGGTAGGTATATAAGAAAGCAATTGAATTGTATCATTGCTTATTAGTTCCAGTTCTTTTTCTGTCTATTCATTTGGATTTTCTACATAGACGAGTATATCATCTGCAACCAAAGACAATTTTATTTCTTCGTTCACAATCTGTATACTTTTTTTTCCTTTTTTTTTCTTTTTTTTTCCTTTTCTTGTCTTATTGCATTTTCTAGGACTTCCAGTATGATTTTAAAAAGCAGGGGTGAGAAGGGACATTGTGCCTTGTTGATGTTCTTAGTGGGAAAGCTTTGAGCTTCTCACCATTAAGTATGATATTAGCTATTGGTTATTTGTAGATATTATTTCTTAAGTTGAGAAAGTTCCTCTCTATTAGTTCACTGAGAGTTTTTTTTTTATCATAAATGGGTTTTGGATTTTGTCACATGCTTTTTCTGCATCTGTTGATATGATCATGACATTTTTCTTCTTTAGCCTGTTGATGTGATGAATTAAATAATCAGTTTTCAAATGTTGAACTAGCTTTACATACCTGGGATAAATCCCACTTGGTTGTGGTGTATAATTCTTTTTATACATTATTAGATTAAATTTGCTAATATTTTGTTGAGGATTTTTGCATCTATGCTCAGGAGAGATACTAGTCTGTAGTTTTCTTATAATGTCTTTTATCTGATTTTGGTATTAGGGTATGCTGGCCTTATAGAATGAGTTAGGAAGTATTACCTCTGCTTCTAACTTCCAAAAGAGATTGTGGAGAATTAGCATAATTTCTTCCTTAAATGTTTGGTAAAATTCATCTGGGACTGTTGCTTTCTTTTGAAAGGTTATTAATTATTGGTTCAATTTCATTGATAGATATAGGCCTATTCAGATTCTCTATTTCTTCTTGTGTGAGTTTTGGCAGATTGTATCTTTCAAGGAACTGGTCCATTTCATCTAGGTTATCAGATTTGTGGTCAGAGTTATTGATAGTATGCCATTATTATCCTTTTAATGTCTATGGGATCTGTAGTGATGTCTCTTCATTTATTCCAGATACAAGCATACCTTGGAGATATTGAGGGTTCAGTTCCAGACCACCACAATAAAGCAAATATTTCAATAAAGTGAGTCAAGTGAATTTTTTGGTTTCCCAGTGCATATAAAAGTTACATTTACACTATACTGTAGTCTAGGAAGTATGCAGTAGCATTATGTCTGAAAAAACAATATCTATACCTTAATTTAAAAATACTTGATTGCTAAAAAAATGCTAACCCTCATCTGAAAATTCAGTAAAGTCATAATCACTGATCATAGATCATTATAACAAATAAAATAATAATGAAAAGGTTTGAAATATTGTGAGAATTTCTAAAATGTGACACAGAGACACAAAGTGAGCAAATGCTATTACAAAAATGGCACCAATTGGGTGCCTGGGTGGCTCAGATGGTTAAGCGTCTGCCTTCGGCTCAGGTCATGATCCCAGGGTCCTGGGATCGAGTCCTGCATCGGGCTTCCTGCTCCTTGGGAGCGTGCTTCTCCCTCTGCTTCTCTCTCTCTCTCTCTCCCTCTGTCTCTCCCTCTGTCTCTCATGAATAAATAAATAAAATCTTTAAAAAAATGGCACTAATAGACTTGCTCAACGCAGTGTTGCCACAAACCTTCAATGTGTAAAAAACAATGTGAAGTACAGTGAAGCAAAGCATAATCAAGCAAGGTATGCCTGTATTAGTAATTTGTCTTTTTTCATTTTTTCCTTAGCCTGCCTAGAGGCTATCACTTTCATTGATCTTTTCAGAGAACAAGCTTTTGGTTTCAGTGATTTTCTCTATTGATTTCCTTTTTTCAATTTCATTGATTTCTGTTCTAATTCTTTTTAAGTTTTCATTTTAATTCCAGTTAGTTAACATACAGTGTTATATTAGTTTCAGGCGTACAATAGAGTGATTCAACACTTCCGTACAAGTGCTCATCACAAGTGCACTTCTTAATCCCCACAACCTATTTCACCCATCCCCCAACCCACCTCCCCTCTGGTAACCATCAGTTTGTTCTTTACGTATAATTAAAAGTCTGTTTCTTGCTTTGTCTCTCTTTTTCCCTTTGCTCATTTGTTTCTTAAATTCCATATATCTGCTCTAATTCTTTTTTTTTTTAAGATTTTATTTATTTATTTGACAGAGAGAGACACAGCGAGAGAGGGAACACAAGCAGGGAGAGTGGGAGAGGGAGAAGCAGGCTTCCTGTGGAGCAGGGAGCCTGATGTGGGGCTCTATCCCAGGACCCTGGGATCATGACCTGAGCCGAAGGCAGATGCTTAACGACTGAGCCACCCAGGCACCTTTCTGCTCTAATTCTTATTATTTCTTGTCTTCTGCTTACTTTGGACCTAATTTGCTTTTCTTTTTCTAGTTTCTTAAAGTGGAAGTTTAGGTTATTCACTTTAAATCTTTCTTCTTTTCTAATATATGCATTCAATGCTGTAATTTTCCCTCTAACCACTGTTTTGACTGCATCCCACAAGGTTTGATAATTGTGCCTTCATTTTAATTTAGTTCAAATATTTTTTAAAGATTTATTTATTTATATTTAGAGAGAGCAGGGGTAGGGAGGGGCAGAGGGAGAGGGAGAGAGAGTCCTAAGCAGACTTCTCACTGAGCACAGAGGCCCACACAAGGTTTGATTTCATGACCTTGAGATCATATTTTCAGATGCAGTTTTAAGATTGTTGCCCTCATTTATGTTTTTATTTCTGATAACTTGTATGCCCTTGGTGGGTGTTTTTTCTTTTGGTTAATTTTTATTTTAAATTGTATGTATCTTATTTTTATTCTATTTCTCAATCTAACATACAGTAGAATTGACTTTTTTTGGTGTACAGTTCTATAAGGAGTTCATGAACTACTTTACAGAGCCATTTTCCTGAGCTCTTCACTCTCGGCCATCTCTCTGGTACTTTCAGATTCCTGAGGCTTCCCTATTCAGTCCTTTGGCTAGAAAGCTGAGACTTTAGTTCCCTGTTCTGCCATGTACTTCTTGTAACTGTGCTCATGTTTGGAAGGCAAGAGAAAAAAAAGCAATGGTGGTGTGCTCTACCCTCTTGGTCCTACATTTTCCTGAAAAGGAAGGTTCCCTCCCTCAGAGTTTTAGGCCCTGTAGGTGCCTGCTGCTGATGCTGTTGGTGCTGCTGCCCTGCCACCATGGGTGCCTTAGGGGCGCCAATTTGTTGCTACTTTGAATTTTTGTCCTCTTTTCCAAGATGTCTGCTACCACTTAGTTTATAGAATCCTCAAATAGCTGCTCCACGCATTCTATCCAGGTTTTACAGCAGCATGCAGTGAGGAAGACAGAATGGAATGTGTTTCTACATCTTAGCAGGAACAGAAATGAGCCCTTGCTGTTTTATAAAATAATTTGTGAAAAATTTGCCTTTTAACTATGGATCTAGAAATGTGACAATGGAGCAATGCAATTGACTCAAAATTTTAAACTTATCTATGAATTTTCACCTATATCTTAGTATTAATTGCATGTATACATCCAGTCAACCCCCAGAAGCAAATTTACCTAGCTGACACACAGCTGCCCATAGACACATTAAGAAGCCCAGCTGAAACCAGACTAAATTGCCAACCTGAAGAATTGTGAGCCAAATAAATGGTTGTTAATTAAGCCATTAAGTTTTTGGATAGCCATTTTTATTTATTTATTTATAAATATTTTATTTATTTGTCAGAGAGAGAGAGAGCACTCAAGCAGGGGGAGCAGCAGGCAGAGGGAGAAGCAGGCTTCCCGCTGATCAGGGAGCCCGATGCGGGGCTGGATCCCAGGACCCTGGGATCATGACCCGAGCCGAAGGTAGATGCTTAACCGACTGAGCCACCCAGGCATCCCTGGATAGCTGTTTTTATATAGCAATAGCTAACTGATACTGTAAGCAAGTAAAACAAAAGTATTAATCCATTGTGATTTCTAAAGTAAAAAAAAGATTTCTGGCTGTTTCTGCATGTCCACGTGTACAATGCACAAAATAAAAAATTAGCAAATCTTCTAGTATCACTAATAATTTTGTGCACAGTAGAATATAATTCCCATAAACATTTTCCCATCATTTAATTTCTAGAAGGAATTTTGTAGTTGGGAGTCATAGCTTGAGCAACTCTCAAAACTCCTTCAATTTCGACTACTGAGAGTGGTTGGCAGTCTATAAGCATCACTGCAACAAATTTTTAGGTTTTTTAACTCCATACACCTAAAATAATAAGGAAGTTCTTTAAAACATTTCTGTAAAGTCTGTTTTAAAGTTTGTTTGGTGAGACTCAAACGAGCTTTGGCTATCTCACTTGTCTCTAAGACTTTCTTCCTCTTAGTCATTACAATCTTTATTATTATAATTACATGGAGCATGATTTATCATAGATGTACATGATTTTGGAGTTTTTCTTTCTTATGAAATTTTAAGGTGGGCCCAGAAATGGACCCTCAACTCTATGGTCAACTAATCTTCAACAAAGCGGGAAAGAATGTCCAATGGAAAAAAGACAGTCTCTTCAACAAATGGTGTTGGGAAAATTGGACAGCCACACACAGAAGAATGAAACTGGACCATTTCCTTACACCACACACAAAAATAGACTCAAAATGGATGAGAGACCTAAATGTGAGACAGGAATCCATCAAAATCCTTGAGGAGAACACAGGCAGCAACCTCTTCGACCTCAGCCGCAGCAACTTCTTCCTAGAAACATCGCGAAAGGCAAGGGAAGCAAGGACAAAAATGAACTGTTGGGACTTTGTCAAGATAAAAAAGCTTCTGCACAGCAAAGGAAACAGTCAACAAAACCAAAAGACAACCAACAGAATGGGAGAAGATATTTGCAAATGACATATCAGATAAAAGGCTAGTATCCAAAATCCATAAAGAACTTATCAAACTCAACACCCAAAGAACAAATAATCCAGTCAAGAAATGGCAGAAGACATGAACAGACATTTTTCCAAAGAAGACATCCAAATGGCCAACAGACACATGAAAAAGTGCTCAACATCGCTCGGCATGAGGGAAATCCAAATCAAAACCTCAATGAAATACCCCTGCACACCAGTCAGAATGGCTAAAATTAACAAGTCAGGAAACAACAAATGTTGGCAAGGATGCGGAGAAAGGGGAACCCTCCTACACTGTTGGTGGGAGTGCAAGCTGGTGCAACCACTCTGGAGAACAGTATGGAGGTTCCTCAAAAGTTGAAAATAGAGCTACCCTATGACCCAGCAATTGCACTATTGGGTATTTACCCTAAAGATACAAATATAATGATCCAAAGGGGCACCTGCACCCCAGTGTTTATAGCAGCAATGTCCACAATAGCCAAACATTGGAAAGAGCCTAGATGTCCATCAATGGATAATGGATAAAGAAGATGTGGTGTGTATACACACACACACACACACACACACACAGGAATATTATGCAGCCATCAAAAAATTGAAATCTTGCCATTTGCAACTATGTGGATGGAACTAGAGGGTATTATGCTAAGCGAAATAAGTCAACCAGAGAGAGACAATTATCATATGATCTCACTTATATGTGGAATTTGAGAAACAAGACAGAGGATCATAGGGGAAGGGAGAGAAAAATGAAACAAGACGAAACCAGAGAGGGAGACAAACCATAAGAAATCTTAATCTCAGGAAATAAACTGAGGGTTGCTGGAGTGGTGGGGGGTGGGAGGGATGGGGAGGCTGGGTGATGGACACTGGGGAGGGTATATGCTATGGTGAGCGCTGTGAATTGTGTAAGCCTGATGAATTACAGACCTGTACCCCTGAAACAAATAATACATTATATGTTAATTTAAAAAAAAGGTAAAAAGAGAAGAAATTTTAAGATGGAAAAGTTGACATTTAGGTTTTATTTCATCCTCATAAACTATGGAAAGATTTTCATTTTTATTTTTATTTATTATTTATTTATTTTCAGAGCATGAGCAGTGGGGAGAAGGGGCAAAGGGAGAGGGAGAGAGAGAATCTGAAGCGGACTCCACACCCAGCACTGAGCCCCATGCAGGGCTCTATCTCAAGACCCAGAGATCATGACCTGAATGAAAAGTCAGACGCTTAACTGACTGAGCTACCCAGGCACCCTGGAAAGATTTTCAAATAAGACTTTTTCTTAAAACACACATAGCCTTATTGTAATTAATAATTAAAAATTAAATACAGTTCTTAAAGGCTATTTTGTTTATTGTTTTGGATATTAATACAAAACATTTTACAAAGGTTAGAATTCTATGTAATTTTTATTTTTATCTTACATTTAAATAAGAAACTTTTGCTCTTAAATGTATTTGGTCATGGCATTTTTTTAAAAGTAGACTCCACACCCAATGTGGGGCCCAAACTAACAACTCTGAGATCAACAGTTGCATGCTTGGGGCTCCTGGGTGGCTCAGTCAGTTAAGCATCTGACTGATCTCAGGGTCCTGGGACAGAGCCCTGCAGCACCTGGCTGCATGCTCAGTGGGGAGACTACTTCAGAATTCTCTCTTTCCCTCTGCCCTTCCCCCTGTTCGCTCTCTCTCTCCCCCTCTCTAAAATAAATAATAAATCTTAAAAAAAAAGTCTACAGCCAGGCACCCCACTGCATGTTTTCTTAATATTTGTATTGACTTTATTTCCCAATTTAACTGTAAGTTCCTAATAATTACGTTTGTACATAAAATTAAAAGCTTTCATAATCATCATTAAGAGTCATATCATTTTACTCCTGCTATAATAAATATGTATTTATATGTCAAATGACTGGAAGATTTCAACATATAAAGAACACAGTGAGATTTTTCAGTCCAACTGACATCTACAATGCTTACGTATATTTGAAAATAAATGTTCAGATATTAAAAATAAATCTAAGTGATATTCTTTGCTCATATTACTGACACTTTGATACTGATTATATATGATGGTAACATACATGATTACATCCTGCGCACGTTCTGTGATGGCAGAAATGATGTTGAGGCAGACATTTGGCCTTTAAAAGGGTGAGGCCATATCTGATAGATTTTGGCCAAATACATCCCTACAGTTGATGCTTACTTATTTCCCTGCTCTAGAACTTGCCTGGATAATGTGACCTGGTAAAGCACTGGCATGATTATAATCCATAGCAGCACACAGAGGAACATCATAAACTCCTGCTTCATTCTGCTTTATTTCCACATAGCATCATGTGTGTTCACTGACACCCCACCCCTGCCCCAAGAGGCATAAATCTCTTCTATTTGTCCTTTTAAGACGAATAGGGTGGATAAGTAAGTGGAGAGTGCACCTGTAGTGGGGAAGAGATACCAGGGAAAAAGATAGAAGAACTTGACCAGGAGATGAGTTTTGAGACGAACTAAAGAGGACTGTGGTTTTCTTTAGAGAAAGCTATAGAGGTAGAGCATCATTTGAATGCTTCTTGGAAACTACTCGTTGTTTCTAATTTCTCCTAGGTATGGGTGTGAAAATTGTATGTTTTAAAGAAAACACTCTTTGATGGAAGAAGCCACATTAAATGTTGGAGAAATTTGCTGAGGCAGGGTCTCAGGAGTGGAGAGGAAGAAGAACCAGTGGAATGACTATATTCTCTGAAACCAGCAAACATACTAATTAGGCGGACGTTCCAGTTTGATGCCTTTATGGTTTGGTAAAAAGTGAGACTCAAAGGGTGTCCTGACCAAGAGATAGGTTTCCCCTGATAGGTTGTCTATTGAAGATTAAAAGGAAGGCCTGCTAAATGCAATGCAATATCCTGGTTTGGATCCTGGAACATTAAAAACAAAAAACCAAAAAAACACTAGTGGAGGGGCACCTGGGTGGCTCAGTCATTAAGCGTCTGCCTTCGGCTCAGGTCATGATCCCAGGGTCCTGGGATCGAGCCCTGCATCGGGCTCCCTGCTCTGCGGGAAGCCTGCTTCTCCCTCTCCCACTCTCCCTGCTTGTGTTCCCTCTCTAGCTATGTCTCTGTCTGTCAAATAAATAAATAAAATCTTAAAAAAAACACTAGTGGAAAAACTGGTGAAATCTTAGCCTGGAGTTTAGTCAATAGTAATATATCGATGTTGGTTTCTTGGTTTTTTAATTTTTATTTTTTTTTTGAGAGAGAGAGAGAACAAGCAAGTGGTGGGGTGGGGCAGAGGGAGAGGGAGAGGGAGAGGGAGAATCCCAGACAGGGTCCACACCCAGCGTGGAGCCCAATGCAGGGTTTGATCTCAATACCCTGAGATCATAACCCCAGCCGAAATCAAGAGTCCCATGCTTTACCAACTGAACCACCCAGGTGCCCCTCTTGTTTTTGACAAATATACCATGGTTATATAACATGGTTGGCATTGGGGAACATGGGGAAGAAATATATGGGAACTTTCTGCACTATCTTTGTAAATTTCATGTAAATCTAAAATTACTCCAAAAATATTTTAAAATAACTAAAGCTGGGGGTAAAAAAGGAGCTTTAGTTTTCTTAAAAAAAGATTTTATTTATTTATTTGACAGAGAGAGACACAGCGAGAGAGGGAACATAAGCAGGGGAGTGGGAGAGGGAGAAGCAGGCCTCCTGCTGAGCAGGGAGCCCGATGCGGGACTTGATCCCAGGACCCGGGGATCATGACCCGAGCTGAAGTCAGACAATTAACAACTGAGCCACCCAGGTGCCCCAAGAACTTTAATTTTTTTTAACGATTTTATTTATTTATTTGAGAGAGAGACAAGAGACAGAGATGGCAAGAGAGAGCATGATCAGGGAGAAGGGGGAGAAGCAGGCTCCCCACTGAGCAGGGAGTCCGATGCGGGGCTCAATCCCAAGACTCTGGGATCATGACCTGAGCCGAAGGCAGATGCTTAACTGCCTGAGCCACCCAGGCACCCCAAGAACTTTAATTTGAAAGTAAGATATTGGTTTTGGTAGAGAGGTGTTGCCGTCGGGGCAAGGCAGACCCAATAGAGAGTATCAGATTAGAAGGGCCTAAGGACTGCTTCAGACATGGGGCAGAAAGTAAGGTAATGGAACACAACCAGTGAAAAGAAGTAGGCGGACAGACTTGCATCAGAGTACTTAGTATAAGTTGTGAGGAAAGTATCTCAATAGGAATATGTGTATTATAATGAAATAGTAATGGTTGGTTTAGTACAAGCTCCTTCTCTAACATAGGTTATCCTTTAGGCATTAGTCAATGTTCAGTTCACATGGAATTAATAGTTGCCACCTTTGGTTAGAGTTATGGGAAACCAGATGTATTTCTTCCCTTCTTCCCTATAGACATGAGCTGCAGTTAAACCCTAGTTTTTGAGTGAGATGGCTCCATTTGTTTTTCTTCTTAGCATGTTGTCTTATTGTGTCAAATTCTGCATTTATTTATTTTTATTTATTTATTTGAGGGAGTGAGTGAGAGAGAGTACACAAGCAGGGGCAGAGGCAGAGGGAGAGGGAGAAGTAGACTCCCCCACTAAGCAGGGAGCCCGATGGGGTGCTTGATCCCAGGACCCTGGGAACAGGACCTAAGCCGAAGGCAGATTCTTTTTTTTTTTAATTTTTATTTATTTATTTATTTTCAAAGATTTTTATTTATTTATTTGACAGAGACACAGCGAGAAAGGGAACACAAGCAGGAGGAGTGGGAGAGGGAGAGAAGCAGGCTTCCTGCCAAGCAAGGAGCCCGACGTGGGGCTTAATCCCAGGACCATGAGATCAGGGCCTGAGCCGAAGGCAGATGCCCAACGACTGAGCCACCCAGGCGCCCCCCCCTTTTTTTTTAAAGATTTTATTTATTTATTTGACAGAGAGAGACACAGCGAGAGAGGGAACACAAGCAGGGGGAGCTGGAGAGGGAGAAGCAGGCTTCCCGCAGAGCAGGGAGCCCAATGTGGGGCTCGATCTCAGGACCCTGGGATCATGACCTGAGCCAAAGGCAGATGCTTAACGACTGAGCCACCCAGGCACCCCCAAAGGCAGATTCATAACCGACTGAGCCACCTGGGCACCCCCACATTCTGCATTTAAAAAAATTAAATAGCTTCAAAAATTATTATTCACCGCATCCACTTTTTTTTTTAGCCACATAATACAAAGGCATGCCTTGGTAAAGATACTAGGCATTCTTCATGTCCCCTGGGTCTGCACATGATGGCTGGGCCTTAGATCACAACTCTTGGGATTTCTGAATTGTTACTACATGTGTAACGAGTCCCAGGCCATCCCATCACCTAGCTTGCTCGACAACTCCCGGTGTGCAAGTTGTATCAGCCAACCAGTCTGGTAGCTTCACTCCTCTCTGGTAGACTTCGGATACTGGAAAGTGGATTAGGTAAGATTTTGGTTTAGAGTAGTCAACTGTAGGAGCCACTAGTGTTTCTCGGTGCAGCGTCCCACTGCCGCCGCCTCTGTCCCACCCCAGGAAGAGAAGGTAAACTTTGAGAGAAACCTGATGGACAATCTCCACAACAAATGGTAACAAAAAATAATCCAGATGGGGTGCAGGTGCTGTAAAATGATACAAAGGTATCTCTTTGATCCAGTTCAAGTGCCCTCCCCTGGCTAGGTCAAGGGCGAGAACAGCTGCAAGGTGGATGAAGGTGACGGTAAATTGAAAGGCAAACAGAGTGGCCAAGTCCTGGTGCATAAAAGCGAGCTGCAGAGCAAGGGCCTGAAGAGGACGGCCAGCAGAGGCAGAGCCTGTGGTGGGCAGGAGCCCCACTGATCTCCTCCAGGACCGCCCCCTCAGGGGGACACAGCCGGGGAACACTGTGAGGACAGGGCTGGCAGTGCCATCAACGGCATTGACCCCGTGGCCACCCCGCAGCCCACTGGGGATCATGTGCCCCACTGCGGTGATAGGGGCTCCTGATCGCGAACAGCACCCCCCTTCACTCAACCCTTCCCGGAAGGAGGGGACCCCATAAAACAGGACAGTGTGCTGCTGGCCTCACAAGAGACCCATGTCGTCCGAAATGGGGGTTTCCCAGCTGCTTCCAGGCCAGAAGGTCCTGCCTTGCAAGTACAAGACCGTGACCGCCACATACCAGCCCCGGATTACCCTCCCCTTCGGGGCTCAGCTGTAGACAAAGCTGATCAGGAAGAAAAGGATGGTCTTTCCAAGAGCCAGACTGAGGAGGAGGCCCTGGCGGGAATTCACCCTAAGGTGGGGGAGCATGGTTTGAACATGCCCTTCCCCTTGAAGAGAAGCTGGGGTTCGTTAAACGAGGCCGTGGCGACAGAGGTCCTCAGTGTCTACTTTAAAGAAGAGGATGCTGCTCAGGCCATGCCCGTGGTTGATTCGAGAACTGGCTGGGAGGATGCATGGCTCCACCGGAGACAGCAGTGGGACATGGAGGTTGAGGATGCGGCCGTGGCCGAAGCCCTTGCGGCTTTAGAAGCAGCTTCTGCAGGAGAAGAGGCGGACGGGGCAGATTAGGGCCGTGAGCAGGTGTTGTGCTGCGCTTGTGAGGTGTGCGTGCTCCTTGGACAGAGCTGATGCCCCGCAGCCTGCGCCCCGAGCAGTCTTACAGGTTGTTTGCATCAGCATCCGTTCTGCTGATGGCACATGCCTGCGCCAGGCTGCTTGTTGTTAAGTACTGAAAGCCCCACTGGATAGACGGGCTATCTTTCAGGGCGCCAGAATAAAAATCAGAGTGGGCAATGTGCTGGTGCCCACAGCACACGCAGAAATTAAACAGCTTACTCTCAACCCACAAATCTCCCTCCAGAACATCTGGGACAGATGTTCTTGAGAATGCTCTGAAATCTCAGGGCTTAATCCCAAGGGTGCCGAGTCACAGAACATTCTGTTTGTAAATTCTTTGTCTTGCTTTTAAGAGCCAAACGTTGTACCCAACCTGGAAAAGCTAGCTACCCCCACTCAAAGTGCCTGGTGTGTCCCCAGAGCATGGTTTACCTTGAGGGACAGTCACTAACCACTCATTTGACACTGAGTCAAGCTCAGCAACTTGCAGGATGGGACAGAAGCTGTGGTTAGCCATTAGCTGTGATATTAAGACATCTTGACCTTAGCTTTTTTACATGATTACTTTTTAATCTCCTTTGGGATTGGGGAGGCTGGTCAAAATAATTCTTAAAACTGTGTCACATTTGAGTTTTGAATTTATGAGATTGGGAACGGCAAAGAGATAGATGGAGTGTTTTATGCCACTTAATGTCTGATTCTGCTTAAAACATGACAACATAAAAAAAAAAATAAAGTAGTAAACTGTATCTCAAGCCAGCTTCAGCAAAAATACACAAATGATCATTTACAAAAAGGAAATGGTGGAGGTCTCATAGTATCTGTAGGCAGGCAGGAATGTAGCTGGACCTCAAGAAGCTAGACCGGACCCAGGGACCAGAAAATCAGCACAGGAGCCCAGAACGCATACTCTCTTTGGGTGTCTCATCTTTGCTTTCTGTCTTTGCAGAAGGACGTTCTTGGCTTCTCTGCAGAGACTGCCTGGCTGACTCTAGGCCCCAGGGAAAATTCCCAGGAGAAAGAACCTGATTGGCTAACTTTTTGGCAGGCACTACCCCCTCATCTAATCAACTGCCATCATGGGGGCAGCGTCGCACAGTGTAGACATGACTTCCTATCCACATCCGTAGAAAAGTAGTGCTGAGAGAAGCAAAAAGTACTGTGAGCTGCGTAGACACCTCAAAGGTTATTTACTCTAAGAAATGGTGGTAACCATAACAGAGAAGAAAAAGGAGCTCTGATCGTTGTATGAAACACATACAAGTACACAAACCATGTGACATTGAACATTCTCTTAGGGTCAAGCATCAGGTGTTGCTTCAATTCCTCAAAGAATATTGAATATTTACTGTGTGCATGGGTTTGGCTAAGTACCATGGGCACAAATTATCATATAGGGCCTCGTGTCCTCATTTGAGTTACGGAGAGGGGTCTATGAGAAAATAAATCCACAGTACAAGAAAGTATAATATTAAATATCAAGTAGTATGGATGTTGAGTTCTACCTGAGTTTATGTCCATAATGAAAATTTACTGTTTATCTTTTTATTTAACACCCAATTTACTAATGGTGCAAATGCATACTGGTGTTCATTTTACTTTATATAGGATGAAGACAGGAGGGACTATGGAAGGGCCTATGGATAAAAGTCCAATTACTGTGTCTCAACAAGGAAGTTGCTCGAAGAAATTTGTACACCAGTGATCTAATTAAGCCTCCAGAGCCTGACCCACCCATGGGTGGGCCAAAATACACCATTGCATCTCTCCTGGCCATTTTTGTGGACATTGCCCCACGAATTCCTTTTGTAAAAGTGTATGTCTTCTAGAGTACACTATGTGAGTGCAGTTGCACTTTGGAATACTTTATGATCGAGCATTAATAACTTAGCATGATTGGTTTAGAGACTGGTAAACTTAGATGAAAAATCAGAAAAGCTTGTGACTACAGAGTATGGGTGATTGACCCTGTGGGGGGCTGTGGAAGTGAATGATGAGGTGTAGAACGACATGGTGAGAGGCCACTGGAAATTCCCTCACTTAGTCCAGGTTGTTGCCAAGAGTCCTGAACATGGCCTTAGAAACTTCAGTTCCTGGGGACGCCTGGGTGGCTCAGTCGGTGAAGCGTCTGCCTTCAGGTCATGATCCTGGGGTGCTGGGATGGAGCCCCGCATCGGGCTCCCTGCCCGGCGGGAAGCCTGCTTTTCCCTCTGCCTGATGCTCCCTCTCTTTGTGCTCTGTCTCTCTGACAAATAAATAAATAAAATCTTTAAAAAAAAAGAAAAAGAAAAGAGAAACTTCCGAATTCCTTAAAGCTACCATAAAAATCTTAATGGCAAAGATTAGATGTTCCGTTTTCACTTTAAACTCCTATGAAGGTTTTATACTCATACTGACTTTCCTTGTTCTTGTAAAAGCCTGCAAATAAATCTTCAGTTGACTGAAGGATCAGGATTAGGGAATAGACTAAAGAAAACAGGAGCTCAAGACCCTATCTCCACCAGAAGAGCCAGTCATCTGTGTAGCCTCTTTTTCCGCCCAAAATAGCTCTCTGGCCGACCTGATGCCAGTAAATCTCCTATTAGAGTCCTTGCTTATAGGTCCTTTGGATATTATTAACCAAACCTGACACGTAGATGGTATTCAGTAGTATTTGTTGTAAGATATGGTGATGACATCAGGGATTAGCATGAATGTCTTTCAGTTTAATGAGATCCGATTACCCATAGAAAAGCTGTTGGGTGGAGGAGGGCTGGTAAAATAGAAATCATGATTCTATTTATTCTGTGACAGTATAAACACAACACATTTTAAAAGACGGAGATAGAAAATAAAAACAGACGATGAACACCCTGTCATAGGTTTACCTCTACCATGTCACATTGCTTCCCCTCTTTTCCATGACATCCTAGCCACCTGCTGATTGATGTCTGTTGCTAAGACCCGAGGTGTGGACCCAAAGGCTCTGCCAAAGTGAAATATACAAAGCTACGGCTCATCCCTCCTCAACTGCTCCAAACAAATCGTCAGAGGGTGAAAATAACTCAGTGGCTAGATTTCCCGGGTTGACTTTGTTCAAAGCAATTTATCCAGATAAGCCTTCCTTTTTTCTCCATTATTCTGGGAAAATGCCATCAGAAAAGATCATACAAAGTAAATATACCAGGTTTTAAGAAAAATCTATATATTCCACTTCTAAGAAATATGTTTAAGGGGAACAAAAGGAATTATGGAGTTTTTGTTGCTGGTTATAACACAAATCAGCTGCATGCGTCCTCATCATCTGGTAACAACCTCACCCTTTTTGTTTCCATAAAATTAGACAGTGGTTGGAAATGGTGGAAAGCATGCTGGGAAATCAAGAGGAAAAATTTTTAAGTGAAAAACAGAGATTAAAAAATTGCACCAAGAACTTGGAGAACAATTTGACAGAATTCAAGCCAAGCTGTGTCATTTATAAGACAATTGACTCCAAGGACTGTGTTTATAAAACAAATTAAAATGACTGGTCTCTGGAGAAAAGGGATTTGAATGCCTAAGTACTTTTCCGTGTCAGCCATGTTTTTAGTAAAATTTTGAGAACACTTTAAGGCTCACATTTCGTACTAAAATTTTTAGTTTTTAGAAATGTAGCTCATGCAAATAAAGGTTTCTTTGGACCCAAATGAGAATTATTTTATAAGAGAAACTGCAGTTTAAAAACTATACCATAGGGACGCCTGGGTGGCTCAGTCGGTTGAGCGGCTGCCTTCAGCTCAGGTCATGATCCCAGGGTCCTGGGATCGAGCCCCGCATTGGGTTCCCTGCTCGGCGGGAAGCCTGCTTCTCCCTCTCCCACTCCCCCTGCTTGTGTTCCCTCTCTCGCTGTGTCTCTCTCTGTCAAATAAATAAAATCTTAAAAAAATAAAAAATAAAAACTACACCATAGAGTGCCTATCAGTGTAAGAAAACAGTTCAATTATTTATTAATATTTGTCCAATCAAAGCAGTACCATATCTGACTAATTCCATTATTATAATTTGAATATTCTATTATAGTATCGATACCCTGCTGCTTTTCCGGTATGCCTTGTTTTACACAAGCAATGAATTCAGGCAAATGCATATGGAAATAGAATCCTATTACCCTCCACTGTGTCTAATATGGTTCTGCTGGGTTTTTTTCAAAGATTTATTTATTTATTTTAGAGAGAGCACACGTGTGAGCCAGGGAGGGGCAGAGGGAAAGAATGTCAAGCAGACTCCCTGCTGAGCAGGGAGCCTGATGCAGGCTCAATGCAGGGCTCCATGTGGGCTGGATGCGGGGCTGGATCTGGCAACCCTGAGATAATGACCTGAGCTGAAATCAAGAGTCTGACGATTAACTGAGTGAGCCACCCAGGTGCCCCTGGTTCTGCTGTTTTAAGGATACTACTCATTTTCCTCTCCCCACTTTCCCCAATTTTGTCCCCATCTTCACCCTTGCCCAGTTCAGTAAAGTGCACTAGGCCAGTGGGATAGGGAGGGAAGGGATGATATATTGGTTAGGGTAAACTTGTTTTCTGAAGAACTACTGAATGTCAACCATCCAAATATAGCATAAGAACACTTTTCACAATTGAAACCGCAGCATGATTTGAATTAAGCTTTTCATTCAACAAATACAGCGGAACATCTGTGTACTTGTTGTTTTAGGTATTAGAAATACAAATATGAATAAGAGAGCTTCTGACTCTTTTCAGAGAAAAGCATCGTGAGGTAGGAGGAGTGACAGACAATTTACAGTGTGGCTGGGTTTTAAAGGATTGGATAGGAATTCACCGGGTAGACAAGGAAAAGAAGGGCTTCCGGGCAAAAGGAACAGTAGGTGCAAGGCAAGAATATATGAAATGCCAAGATGTTTTAGGAACACCTAACCAAATGGTAAGGGGAGGAGAGGATGGAAAGTGGCCAGAGATGATGTTGGAAAGAGACAAGAGCTAGATCACAAAGGGCTTTGTATACCATTGATTATTAGAGAGGCATTCTCTCTTATTGGGTAGAGGTAGTACACATGGCCTCGATGAAATTGTCCCCACACTATGTATTTCTTTTGATTCCCATTTCATACTTACTAAGTTGTTTTCTGGCTTGATTGTAGAGATACCTTGGTATCAGGAAAGGGACACTCAGAGCAGTAAGCAGAAATAAAATGGTAAGTGGAAAAATAGAACTCCATTTCAGATGAGTAGACAGAACAGAAAGTTCAGAAACAGACCCAAATCTCTTTGGAAATTAATTATATGATAAAAGTAACATTTCAAACCAATACAGAAAGGATGAGGAAATGATGCTGGAACAATTGGTTAGTCTTTTGGGGAAAAAAAATAAAGCTTGAGTCTCTCCCTTTGTCCCCAAAAATAACTTGATCCCTACCTCATTCCTTAAACCAGACAAATTCAAAATGGAGCAAAGATTTAACTGTTAAAGCGAAAATATTAGGAGAAAATATTGGTAAACATTTCTTTCTCTTTTTAAATAGAATTACATCTTTTTATTTTTTGGAAATGATTTTTTTTTTTAAAGTAACCCCTACACGAAATGTGTGGCTTGAACTCACAACCCTGAGATCAAGAGTCGTATGCTCTGCTCTACTGACTAAGCCAACCAGTTTCAACCCCCTGCCCCCTGTACACATTTCAATAATCTTAAGGTGGGGAAGATATTTTAAAGTATGATCCTAAACTCAGAAATCACAGAAAGATTGAGAAATCTGACTACATAAAAATGTATAGTTTCCTAATAGCACATGAATATTGAAAATAAAAACAATGAGCTGTGGAAAAAATATTTACATTTATGATAAATGGCAAATTTACTTAATATATAAAGAGCTCTTTTGAATCAATAAAAAAAGCTCAACATCAGAATTAGGAAAATGGCCAATGGAGGTTGTTAACCTAATCAGTCTCTCCATAATGAAAGTAACTATGTATTATAAATGTTAAAAAATTCAACTAAAAATTGTTAAACGTCTTATTTCTTTCATCTTTGTTTCTCTGGACAAAGACTAACTCTCTTCTCAAATGTGTATATCTGATTAATATTTTACCTTCTTTATTTTGGCTGCCCCTGTTTTCCAAAATGTAGACTTGAAACTGCTTTTCAAATATATATTAACCCTTTGAAATATGTTTATTTGTGAACCTCCTTTTCTGGTGAATCCTAAAACAATACCTGAAAAGATATAGGGGTAGATCTTTGTAGCTATTGAAAAAGAAATGTAAAGCTGGTGTGCTAAGATCTGAGGGTCTAATAGTTTCTGGATTCTGGCTGGGACTCAATCCCTCTCATTTCTTCCTGCATACTGATGTTTTGTAGTTTTCAGTACACAACTCTTTGATCTCCTTGGTTTAATTTATTCTTAGGTATTTTATTCTTTTGGATGTTATGGTAAATGCAAATATTTCCTCAATTCCCTTTTTGGATTGTTCATTGCTAGTGTATAGAAATACAATTGATTTTTGTATGTTGATCTTGTATTCTACAAATTTGCTGCATTCATTTATTAGCTTAAGTAGATTTTTCTGGACTCTTCATAATATTCTGTTTATGGGATCATGTCATCTGTGAATAAATTGCAGTTCTTCCTTTCCAATTTGGATGTCTTTTATTTCTTTTTCTTGTCTAATTGACCTGGCTAGAATATCCAGTACGATGTTGAATAGCAGTGAAGAAAAAGACATCCTTGAACTTAGGAACTTGGGAGGAAAGCTTTCAGTCTTTCACCATTGAATATGATGTCAGCTATAGATTTTTCATAAATGCCTTTTATCAGGTTGAGAAAATTCTCTTCTATTCCTAGTTTCCTGAATGTTTTATCCTGAAAGGGTGTTAAATTTTGTCTAATGCTTTTTCTGCATCAATTGAGATGATCATGTGGATTTTTTCCATTATTCTATTAATGTGGAGTATTACTACACTGACTGATTTTCTTATGTTGAACTACCCTGGCACTTGTGGGATAAATCCCACTTGATCATGGTTTATAATCCTCTTAATATGCTGCAGAATTTGGTTTGCGAGTATTTCTCTGGAGGATTTTTGCATCTATATTCATAAAGGATATTGGTCTGTAGCTTTTCTTTCTTGTTATATCTTTGTCCAGCTTTGGTGTCAGGGTAATGCTAGCTTCAGGAATGGGTTAGGAAGTATTTTCTCCACTTCTGCTTTTTGGAAGAGTTTGAGAAGGGTTAGTGTTAATTATTATTTTTTTAAAGACTTTATTTTCAAGTAATCTCTGCACCCAAGATGGGGCTCGAACCCATAACCCCCAGATCAAGAGTCGCACAGTCTACCAACTCAGCCAGCCAGGCGCCCCTAGTGTTAATTATTATTATGTTTTAAAGATTTTACTTGTTTATTTGAGAGACAAGAGTGCACTCAAGCAGGGGGAAGGAGAAGGACAAGCAGACTTCGCACTGAGCGGGGAGCCCGACGTGGAGCTTGATCTCAGGACCCGGACGTCATGACCTAAGCTGAAACCAGGAGTCCAACGATTAACCTACTGAGCCACCCAGGTGCCCCAGTGTTAATTATTTTTTAAATGTTTGGTAGAAATCGCCAGTATAGACATCTGGTCCTGTGCTTTTCTATTTGATTACTGATTCAGTCTCTTGTTATAGATCTGGTCAGGTTTTTTATTTCTTCTTAAGTCAGGTTCAGTAATTTTTGTCATTTATTTTTTTAAAAATGTCTAACATATGCATGAAATCTGCTTTTTGTCTCTGATCCTATCTTTGTTATTTATATCTTTTTCTTTTTTCTTAAACAATCTCACCAAAAGTTTGCCAATTTTATTAATAAGTCTTTTCAAAAAACTTTGGATTTGTTGATTTTTTTCTACTTTATTTATGGTTTCCATGTCATTAGGCTCTACTTGTTTTTGTTTTCTTCTGCACTTTGTTTTTTGTTTTAATTCATTGATTTTCAGCCTTTCATATGTATATATGAAGTATTTGGGGTATATAAAATAATATTTTTTAAGAAAATAATGATCAATATTGGCATTTAATGTGGTTCATCCTAATATTTAAAGCTAAAAAAAATTCTGTAAGCAATATTTTTTACAAGTTAGAAAAATGATATTATAGAGTTATTTATTGTTTATGAGTACATTTATTTGTAGTAAAAGTACAAATCATACATGGGAAAGACATACACCAATGTCAGAATAGAAGTTATCTTAAGGAAGGAAAGGAGGTAAAGGGATATATGTGTAATATTTTATTTCTTACAAAGAAAACATTAAAAATATAAATAAAGACATAAAGCAAATAAGGCATAATACCAACAGCCGTTTAATTTTGTTGGTGGAGGGGCGTCTGGTGGCTTAGTTGGTTAAGCATCTGCCTTTGGCTCAGGTCATGATCCCAGGGTCCTGGAATCAGGCTCCATGCTCAGTGGGGAGCCTGCTTCTCCTTCTCCCCCTTGCTCTTGCTCTCCCTCTCTCTATTTCTCTCTCTCTTGAATAAATAAATAAAATCTTAAAAAAATAATTTTGTTGGTGGGGAAATCCCACAAGATTTGATAATTAGAATTTTTGTTATCATTCTTTTAAATGTTAACAATTAGTGAATCCAGGTAAATAACATACAAAAAACTTATACAAACAAGAACAACAATAATATTTTTAGAAATTGCATATTTCATTGATGATTTCTCTATTTAAAATGCAGTATTGAGTGGCACCTGGGTGGCTCAGTCCTTGAGCGTCTGCCTTCGGCTCAGGTCATGATCTCCCTCTCCCACTCCCCCTGCTTATGTTCCCTATCTTGCTGTCTCTCTCTGTCAAAAAAATAAAATCTTAAAAAAAATGCAGTTTTGATTTTGTTGGTCATTTCTACTGGTTCTTGCTCTTGGAGTCTAATTTCCTTGTGTGCTTGGTCATCTTTGCGTGTTCCTCGTTGTACTTCAATTTTTTTGTAAGAATAATTTGAGATCAAGGATAAAGTATCTTCCTCCAAAGAGGATATGTATTTGTTTCTGTCAGGCACTTGGGGCACCAGCAATACGGCACCGTTTTTAAGTTTAGTTGAAGACTTGAGGTTCTCTGAATAACCCAGAGAATCGGATTTAGGCTGTAATCTCACGTAAGGACTGTCCCAATTCTTTTTTTTTTTTAAAGATTTTATTTATTTATTCATGAAAGACAGACAGAGAGAGAGAGGCAGAGGGAGAAGCAGGCTCCCAAGGAGCAGGAAGCCCGACACGGGACTCGATCCCAGGACTCTGGGATCATGACCTGAGCCGAAGGCAGACGCTTAACCATCTGAGCCACCCAGTCGCCCAGGACTGTCCCCAATTCTGGCTCCCCCTTCCCCCCACCCCCCCCCGAGGGTGTTGCACTCTGGGGTCCTGACTTATTGTGGGCAAGTGTGGGCTTTGACTTCTGCCTCGCTGCCACTTGTTCTGTGAGTTTTCGAAATGGAAATTCATTTTTTTTTTAAGATTTTACTTATTTATTTGAGAAAGAGAGAATGAGAGAGAGAGAAAGCACATGGTGGGGGGAGGGTCAGAGGGAGAAGCAGACTCCCCGCCGAGCAGGGAGCCCGATGCGGGACTCGATCCCGGGACTCCAGGATCATGACCTGAGCCGAAGGCAGTCGCCCAACCAACTGAGCCACCCAGGCGCCCAGGACTGTTCCAATTCTGGCTCCCCCTTTCCCCCGAGGGTGTTGCACTCTGGGGTCCTGACTTATTGTGGGCAAGTGTGGGCTTTGACTTCTGCCTCACTGCCACTTGTTCTGTGAGTTTTCGAAATGGAAATTCAAAAATTGGGGGGACTGTCAAAAACCCTCAGAGAAAAAGTTGCTTTTGTTCTTATTCATCTCCCTGGTGAATATTTCCCTTTTAATTTTGGCCCCGTGATTCCGTACTGTCACACGTTGCGTCTTTTATGCTTTTACAATGATGATTTTTATTTTTTCTCCAGCTTTTTCATTTGTTTTCAGTAGGAAAGTTGTCCAAATAATCTAGCCCTCAATTACCAGAATTAGGAAGCTGGTATTTAATTCAGACCCATTTTATTTTCTATCTCTTTTGCTTAAAGTGAAGTCCCTTAAAAAAAAAAAACTATGCCCATGAAAAAAAAAAATAAAGTGAAGTCCCTTCCTGTATGTCCTTTCAGGCTTAATGCCTCATCTGTGTGTGATCACTCAAACAGGAGAAGACATATTTCCATAAGAATAAGCGGTAATCATAAGGCCAAGGATAGGTCCCCAGGGCAAAAAGAAGAAAAAAGTCTACAGAAACATAAGCTGACTCTAGTTCAGCAACACCCAACAATCTTCACAACCATTTATATCATCAAACGGAACTCAGTTTATCAGTCTAAAAATATCTTCATTCGGGTTCCTTCATAGTTTCCTTCAAGAACAAAGCATTTCTTACTTGGCATGTTTGGAACTGAAGGGCCCATTCAAGGGTTCTCCCCAGCCTCTCTCCCTCAAAAGAAGCAGCTTGAACTAAAGATGAGTTCACATTTCCACTTCTCAAGTTCTGTGCTCGTATTCTTTAAATAACAGCTATCTCAACTTTTATCCACCATTATTTTTAAAACATTCCTAGGCCTCACAATTCATCCTAGGCACGTTGTTAACTTTCCATTATAACAGGCAGATTCCAGCAGATTCCTTCCTCCATCTTTCCCCTTCTCAACCTTGGATAGTTTAAATGGAACAAGGCTGATGACCTACAATGCTGCCCTTCATAAAAGCTGCCTGCAGCTAAATAGGTCTTGCCAACATATGTGCTTATAAAAACAGGCACCTCTGTGGCAATATTTTATTCCAGTGATGCTTTTTCCATTCTACCAGTACATGCCAGAAATGCAATCATTTTGGTTGATGGCCCTCAATACAATGGAGTCAGCTGTGCTGCTTTACATTTCTTGGTCTGTTTTGACTCACTGAGAGCCCCAAGCTGAGCTGTTTTAACACATCAAAGAGACACTGAATTTTATGAGTAAGGAAGAGGGTAGTACATGAAGGGACTTAATTGGTTTTTTAATTTGAAAATTAGTGCTTCTTGTTCAGCAAGTTTTCATTTAATATTTGATAGAAGTACGGGCTGTTTCAAAGAGGCATCTTAAAATACTGCATTTTAAAACAATTTGTTGTAACACAAGGAAGTTTGTATATTGGGTGTAGATGGGAAACGGAGTGAGACTGTGTATAATGGAGAGTGCATCAGAAAAAAGAATGGGGGCACCTGGGTTGCGACTCTTGGTTTTGGCTCAGGTCATGGTCTCAGGGTGGTGGGATGCTCAGCAGAGTCTGCTTAAGATTCTCTCCCTCTTCCTCTGCCCCTCCCCCTGCTTGCGCTCTCTCTCTCAAATAAATGAATAAAAATCTTGAAAAAAAAAGAATAAAGAAAAGGATGAAGGGAGGGAGATCTTAGGTAGAGGAGAAGAATGGATGATTTGGTTAAAGCTGGCTACCTGCCTCCTCCAGTCCTTCCAAGTTTGTAGGGACAATTAGTTGAGGATATACCAGTTATGATATAGTAACAAATAGTAACAAAGTAGTGCCTTACGGCAGCAAAGATTTATTTGTCCCTCATATCCAATGTGGGTCTGAGGAACTTTCTAGAACAACTGCATCTTTATATGGCAATTATACCATCCAAGCAGATGAGGGCTGCACCATTTGATAATTGCATTGTCTTAAACATATGTTTGTTTTAAACTTGATTGATGTGGCATGGGAAGAAAGAGAGTCTGAAGATCTTGCACAAGCAAATAAATACTCCATTCCAGAAATGATACATGCCACTTCTGCTTGCAGCCCACTGGCCAAACTTGCCACATGGCCCTCACCAACTTCATGATGGATGGAGAATTCCCTGTGTGTTTGGAAGGAGAGGAGAACTGGGGCACCTGGCTGGCTTAGTTGGAAGAGTGTGCAACACTTGATCTTGGGGTTATGAGTTCAAGCCCCATGTTGGGTGTAGAGATCACTAAAAAATAAATACATAAAACTAAAAAAAAAGGAAAAAAAAGGAAGGAGAGGGGAACCAGACATTAATGAACATTATAAGTTGCTACCACAGAGGTGCATGTCTGAGGTTCTTCCCATCTTGCAAGTTATGGGTCATAAAAAATAAATTGAAAAATGTACGGTTCTTAGCCACGGTGTACAAGCCCCAAATGTACGGCTGTGGCACACTGTGGGGAGAAAGAATCCTCTAAAGGAGTCTTTAGAAAAAGTCACTCGCACGCCTGAAAAAAGTACATGTAGAATAACACTCCATTCTTTTGGGTTCTCACAGACCGCCACCACAAACTAGTGAAATGAAAAGCTGTTTGATGGTTAATTTTATGTGTTAACTAGGCTAGACTATGGTACCTGGTTGTTTGGTCAAACCCAAGTCTAGATGTTGCTATGAAGATGTTTTTTAGATGGATCAACATTTACAACCAGTTGACTTTAAGTAAAGCAGATTACACTGTATAATATGGGTGGGCCTCATCCAATCAGTTGAAGGCCATAAGAGCAAAGACTGAAGTTTCCTGAAGAAGTGAATTCCACCTCAAGACTATAACATAGAAATTTTGCCTGAGTTTCCAGCCTTTTGGGCTGCCCTATAGAGTTCAGACTCAAGACTGCAACAACTCTTACCTCAATTTCCAAACTGTCAGCCAGCCCTACAGGTTTCAAATTTGTTGGCCCCCAAAATCATGTAAGCCAATTCCTTAAAAGAAATCTTTCTCTCTCTCTCTCTCCCTGTACACACACACATACACCCCCTCCCTCCAACACACTGTCTCTGGGGAGGACCCTAATACAAATAGTATCTATTAAGTTTTATAACCATGCTTTGATGGAATTAAACAAATTGGTAAAATTCATTCTTAGCTGAACATCCTCTCAAGGTTCTCTGGAAGAGCTCCAGCAGTCATGGGAAGAAACTCTTAAAATCTTAGTAGGGATTCCTTCATAGGGAGATGAGGGTTATGAAATATTATAGTTAAGACACTTCAAAAGGCTATCTGTAAGGGGTGTGGATCACATGAATTTAAGTGGAGTCACAAAATTTGTCTAGTGGAAGATTAAGGGTCTGCCACTTCGCTGAGACTGTAACTTTCTTTAACAGATCACGTGACATGTAATTCTATCATAGGGGCTGATTTCTTCATCAAAATGCATCTCTGAGGGCGCCTGACTGGCTCAGTCGGAAGAGCATGCAATTCTTGATCTCGGGGTCATGAATTCGAGCCCCATGTTGGGTGTAGTGATTACTTAAATAAATAAAACTTCTAAAAAAAATGCATCTCTGTCTTCTTCTTAGTAAGGCACACAAATTTTGTGTGATTCCACGGCCTGTGTCTCTTTTCTGTAATGTCTATAATAAGTTCATATGTGAAAGTGATTTTGCCTTACCAAGTTTTGTTTATTGCAAATAAACAGCTTCATTTGAGAGACGGGGACAAAGTGCCTCACAGGCAGTGTTTATAGAGAGCCCAGGTTGAGAAATTTATATGCCTCCTAGAGCAGAGCTTCTCAGACTTTAATGTGCATACAGAGCGCCGGGGAGCTTGCTAAAGTGCAGATTTGCCTTCAGTAGGTCTGGGGTGGGGCTGGAGAGTCTGCGTTTCTAAAAAGCTCCCAAGTGATGCCCTCTAACCGAGCTCCCTTTTTTGTTCTCTTGCCCTCCTACCATTCCTTCTCTTTGCAACCAGACCCATCTCTCTAATGCAAATCTGTTCAGGCCGCTCTGCTCCCTCTTAAAACTCTACTGCCCTTAGGATAAAGTCCAAATTCTGATCCCATGGTTTGCCATACCTGTACCTTGATTATTTTTCTAGCTTTACTTCCTGTCGGTCTCCCGTTCTTCTCCTGTACTCTAAGACGCTGCTCTGCAGTCTTTTTCTAGGTCTCCACTTGAGTCTTTTACCTCCGTGCTTATGCACCTAACTTTCACTCTGCCTAGAGCTCTCTTTCTCCACCTCTTTATCAGGCTTTAGCTTAGATGTCACCGGAATCTCTCCTTGAGTCACCTAAGTTGTGCTGAGGACCCCTCCTTGGTACCCCCACGGGTCTCTGTATTCCCCTGTTATAGCTGCATAATTAACAGTTTGCAGTTGACCTTTGAACAACATAGGTTTGAACTGTGCGGATCTACTTATGTGTGGATTTTTTTTTTTTTGGTAACTACAGGAGAGTACTGTAAGTGTATTTTCTCTTCCTTAAGATTTTCTTGCTAACATTTTCTCTTCTGCAGCTTTATTGTAAGAATACAGCATATCATACACATAACATACAAAATATGTATTAATCAACTGTTTATGTTATCAGTAAGGCTTTTGGTCAACAGTAGGCTATTAGTAGCTACGTTTCTGGGGAGTGAAATTTATTTGTAGAGTTTTGATTACACAGGGCGTTGGTGCCCCTAAGCCCCAGGTTGTCCAAGGTCAACTGTACTAGTCTCCCTCACAAGGATGTGAGCTCTATAAGGGCAGGGACCATGTCCATCTTTTTTTTTTATCAGACAAAATAGATTTTATTTTTTTAATTTAATTTAATTTTATTATGTTATGTTAATCACCATACATTACATCATTAGTTTTTGATGTAGTGTTCCATGATTCATTGTTTGTGTATAACACCCAGTGCTCCATGCAGTATGTGCTCTCCTTAATACCCATCACCGGGCTAACCCATCCCCCCACCCCCCTCCCCTCTAGAACCCTCAGTTTGTTTCTCGGAGTCCATAGTCTCTCACTGTTCGTCTTGTCCAATGCCTAGCATGCAGCTTAGCAATTAATGGATGTTCATAAATATTTGCAAATGAATGACTAAGTAAGGGAATGAATGAATGTCAGACATTCTGTATCTATTGGTGTCAGGATTCTACTGGTGCCTCAGCCTTCAGTGAATTTGCTGGTTTTTCCTGGGAAGGAGCTCCTACCAATTTTCTTATTTGATTTGCTCCAGGCATGCAATGTAAATCTTCCAGATACATTTGGGGCAAAGCAGCCAAGTTCAAGGGGTTAGAGGATGGGGCAGTAGGGTAGTGGTGGTGCTCCTGTTCTGGTGAATTAATAGTATTGCTTGTGTAGCTGAAGGCTATTTTTTCATGCCTGCAATTACAACTTAACTTTTCTCTTCTTTCTTTCTTTCTCTCTTTCTTTCTTTCTTTCTTTCTTTCTTTCTTTCTTTCTTTCTTTCTTTCTTTCTTTCTTTCTTCTTTCTTTACTTCTCAACTTTTCTTAATATCAGGTCTGTCTCTTTCAAGTGGAATGTCAAGTCCATGAGGACTGATGCTAAGTTTTCTACCACTTTTGAAGGCCTCCAACTTTGCTGGCCCAGTGCTTAAATAAGCAACATCCCCAGGGGCTGATTGAAAGTTTGTGCACAGGGAGATTGAATGTTTTGTTTGGTTCACCTAGCCAGAGGTGGCAAAGTTTGGCTGTGCATTGGTTGCTGATGATTTTGAGGTTCATTGGCAAAGATAACCAGACTAGAAGTGTGCTTTTGTCCTTGTTGTACAGAGGTGTGGGGTGTCCTCTTGAGTGAAGGCGTTGCCATATGTTAATACTGGGTTATCGTTGGAACAACTTTGCTGTGGGAATAAAGTGTCTTCCCAGGTCTTTGTTATTCATTTTAATGTGTAAACATGTCAACTGCTGAGTCTCCTTGGAAAATCCCACCAGCCACTTCTGAAAAGAAAAAGGGGAGCTTTTATATGGGGGAAGAGATTACTCTTGTCCTACCCCTGTGAGTTTCTTATTCTGCATAATTGATGTCACAATTTTTATTTCACTGTGCCTTTTAGTCTTCTTCTTGGGTTTGACTAACAAGACACCCTTTAGGACTCACCCCGGAGAACCTGTGGATCAGTTTATATGCTGTGTCAGAAACATTGAGATAGGCAACACAATATACAGTAAAAATTCAAACGTGTGTGAAAAGAGTTAACCTAAGGTTCAACTCGAGAGTTACAGAATTCTTTATTAAATGATCTGTAAATAAACATTTAGATGTCCTAGAGAGATTCTAAGCTGAATCCTTTTGTGTCCTTCATGCTCTCTGAATATGTAACCCACATTTGATCTGGTTTAATAATTTGCATTTTTCATATTGCATTCTTCTGAGATCAGGTATAATAACGCTGAGAGGTCACCTATCTATGTCATTTTTGTAGGCCTCAACCACCCATTCTCCAGTTATAAACCGATGTTGTAAACATTAGTGCTATTAACCATGTTTTTCTGGTTCTCCTTAGGTACATGGTGGGATTTCACTTCCAGGCCTCTTTGAGGTTGGGTGGGGCCTGTGATGTGTGAGTAGTTGCTATAGACTGAATGCTTCTGTGCCCTCAAAATTCATATACTGAAGGCCATGTGATAGTATTTGGAGGTGGGGTCTCTGGGAGGTAATTAGGTCATGAAGGTAAGAGCACTCAGGAATGGGAGTGCCCTTACAGGAAGAGACACACAAAAATAATAAAGAGTGAAATAAAGAATAACCAAAGCAGCCCCAGCAGCAGCAGAAGGGGGGGGAAGGGGAGGGGGAGGGGGAAAGGGAGGAAGAAAATAAGAGACACAAGAGAGATGCTCTCTCTGCCATGTAAGGATACAAGAGATACCCATGTATAAGCCAGGAAGAGGGCTCTTACCAGGAACCAATTTGGCTAGCACCTTGATCTTGGACTTCCCAGTGAGAAATAAATTTCTGTTAAGACACACAGTCTATGGTATTTTGTTATAGCAGCCCAAGCTGATAAGACAGTAGTAGTGATATGTCACTTTTAAACCGGAGAACTTAGTTACCAATGGTAGACTCTCTGGAGCATTCTCTTTCCTTCAAGCTGGGTCCATGAGTGATCATAATGAGCAGAGACCCCTGCCAACTCATGGAAGACATGAAGCGTGAATGAGATATAAATATTTGTTATTTTAAGCCACTGAGATTTAAGGATTGTTATTCCAGCAGATCCTAGCCCATCCTGATTGATACACCCTGGTGTAGCATGGGCCTTGCTTCCATATAGAGGAGAAATCAGGGATGTTAATCTTAAAGTCTGTCATGCTAGAGGAGCCAACTGACCATCTGTAGTATCCCTCTAAGACTATTTGGTGGCTTTACCTAATAATCAACCTGGGAAGGACTTGTGCCCCGTCCGCCCCGCGACAACTGGAATCCTGGAAGGTAATCTGGAAGGTGATACCATTCTTTTCCAAAAACCCTCTAATCTTGTCTCTTCCAGACTGGAGATACACAGAACTACAATGCAGATTTTGGGAAACAAAAATTTGAGGCTATCAAGAGTCATGAATTCCTCAGCGACTATTCTACTAACAGGCCCTGTACCCTTGATCAAGGGGTGGCCACCTGACCCAAAGTGGGCTAATCAGAATCATTCCCAAGAATTTTTATACTAATACCAGACAGAAGCCCCGATCTGTTTAAAGCCTTCTTCCCTGCCTCATGTAGAAAATCCGACAGAAAAGGAAACATTCCAAGAGAAGCAGCAATGAGAAATAGAGAAAGGGAGCTCTAGAGATAGTGAGAGCAAGCTAATGGTATTTGCGTTCCTTCACCCAGTCATCACTGTGGCCAGTTCCTTCTCTGCCGTTGATACATTTCTGGTTCTTGGGTCAGTAAAGGTGCTCTTCCACCCCCACTGCTTATTCAGCTTAAACTCGTTGTCGTTGAGCCACTTACAAATAAGTAAGTCTTGATTAGTAAAGTGGTTTAAGCAACTCTTTTTCTTCTTATCTTAATGTGCTTTCCCAGCCCTTTTATATCATGACACAAATGGAACGTGGTAACATCTGTATGACACCTGGCGGAAAATAGAGGGTATGTGTATGAGACTTAGAACATCCATTATTTTTCATGTCATATAATTATAAGAAAAAATAAATACAAAATGTTAAAGAAGATATTAAATGTGGGGCACCTGGGTGGCTCAGTCGGTTAAGCGTCTGCCTTCGGCTCAGGTCATGATCCCAGGGTCCGGGGATCAAGTCTGGCGTCAGGCTCCCTGCTCAGCGAGGAGCCTGCTTCTCCCTCTCCCTCTGCCTCTCCCCCTGCTTGTGATCTCTCTCTCTCTCTCTGTCAAATAAATAAAATCTTAAAAAAGAAGATATTAAATATGTGTGTCAAACATACATAAAATATTTTCAAAAATGTTTCATGAAAAACATGAGCTTCCTTCCATATAACTTTTTTTTTTTTTTTTAGAGAGAGAGATGCAGAGGGAGAATCTTAAGCAGGCTCCACACCCAGCGTGTGAACCAGATGCAGGGCTCCATCTCACAACCCTGACCTGAGCCAAAATCAAGAGTTGGATGCTTAACTGACTGAGCCACCTTAGGCACCCCCCACTTCAATATAACTTTTTATATTAGGTGTTGTGCTTGAAGTAATTATACACATTCCCTATCAGGATTTTGGTGATGACTCTTTGAATTCCTCATGGTCTCCATTGATAAGAAACTTTGTTTCCACAAGTAGACAGTAAAGATGATTTAAACCTGGGGGCACCCTGCTGGCTCAGTTGGTAGACCATGTGATTCTATATCTCAGGGTTGAGCCCCACATTGGGTGTAGAGTTTACTTTAAAAAATTGTTTTTTAAAAAGAGACAATTTGGGTGCCTGGGTGGCTCAGTTGGTTGAGCGACTGCCTTCAGCTCAGGTCATGATCCTAGAGTCCCGGGATCGAGTCCCGCATCGGGCTCCCTGCTCAGCAGGGAGTCTGCTTCTCCCTCTGACCTTCTTCCCTCTCATGCTCTCTCTCTACCATTCTCTCTCTCTCAATAAATAAATGAAAATCTTAAAAAAAAAGAACTCTGAAAACCTCATTTAAAAAAAAAAGACAATTTAAACCTTGCTTTACAATCATTCCAAAATTTGCAAGAGTTGAAGTATATTTAGAGTCATCTTCCCTTATTGATAAATACTATGATGAAATATCTTTTGATGACACAAATGGATTTCAAATCCAGTCGAACTTTTTTATGTCAAGCACAGGGTTTTGAAATCACGATGATGCTACAATTTGCAGAACATACATGTAGTCACCACATGGCTAAGTTGGGTGCAACTGAAGGGACACAGCAAACAGATGCTAAGTGTGAAGTGTGAAGGTGTGAATTTGAGTCTGTTCCTTGGAGCTGCACCCCCTACCCCAGCAGTTCCCCTCCCCACTCTCTCCCCTTGTCTCCTTCAAATTGATGTCCTGGTGGTGGAGCACCTCCTTGGTCTGCTCATCATGAAGCAATGGAGCAGCGAGTGTGAAGACTGTAGGGCAGATTCCAGATTCGGATCTACAGGGTCTGTCTTTTGAAAAAAAAAAAAAAAAAAAAAAAAGCAGGGGCGCCTGGGTGGCTCAGTTGGTTAAGCATCTGCCTTCGGCTCAGGTCATGATCCCAGGGTCCTGGGATCGAGCCCCACATCGGGCTCCCTGCTCCGCGGGAAGCCTGCTTCTCCGTCTCCGGCTCCCCCTGCTCGTGTTCCCTCTCTCGCTGTCTCTCTCTGTCAAATAAAGAAATAAAATCTTTAAGAAAAAAAAGCAGAAAAACCCACCTCAGCCTCCAGCAGCTGGTGACAACTGGCCTGGGGGCTCTGGCTTCCCTAAGCCCTACCTGATTGCCCCAAACACTGAAAAGATAAATAATCCGTGCCCACTTCTAATCCACTGACCACACCTCAGTGTGTCAGGGCCCATGGGTTGGAAAGCTTTATCTATGAAATCTTTCACTAGAATTCCACAAGGAGATGGCAGGAAGTCTCGCCATTTTAGGCCTTCAGAAGAGGGATGTCTCACTGGCACTCTTGCTCTTTGTCTCTCAACCTCTCTCTCTAAAGTCCCCCCAGTATTTGTTCTGCAGCCCCTCTGGCATTCCCACCCTCTTCTTTGGGAAACTATACTCATGTCCTCAAGAGAAAGACTTCCAGGGCATTTTGGTTTCTTCATCTGAGTGCAGATGGAGGCTTGCCCCTACCCAGGTTGGCCAGGCTTTGAGGCTGAGGCCTAAGGGTGGCATGACCTGCCCACAGCTGAGTATAACAGTCCTTCTGTTACTACCCCCAATACCTAGAGAAACTTCTGTGCCAGCACATGCCTCAACCACCATGGCACCCAGGATGGGGTTAGACTGCTGGACTCCTAGCAATGCTGTGTTTTAGCAACAGGGACAACAGCTGAAGAAAACATTTCCTAGGTGGACTGAGTGGGCTTCCAGCTTTCTTTCCTCAAGGCGACAGAAGTCAGTACTGACCCTTTGAAATGAGGATGCACCCCTGAGATTCATAGGACCCTTGCAAGAGGAGGCACCCTAGAGAGTGAAGAAGCATATTCTAATGATGGGTAAACTGAGGGACTAGGGATCATTTAATTAGAAAACTAATAGAAATGTAACTGTTTTACCTCAAGCTAGAGAAGTGGTATATATATTTTTGTACACTTTAAATGTGTTCCTTGCCAGGCACCTGGGTGGCTCAGATGGTTGAGCTTCTGCCTTCGGCTCGGGTCATGATCCCAGGGTCGTGGGATCGAGTCCTGCATCGGGCTCCCTGCTCAGCAGGGAGCCTGCTTCTTCCTCTGCCTCTCTCTCTCTCTTTCTCTCTCTGTCTCTTATGAATAAATAAATAAAATCTTTTAAAAAAATGTGTTCTTTGCCAAAACATAATTGCCTTAAGCTATTATTGGCTCCTAGCACAACTGGTCTTAAGAGAGATGTGATGGCACATTAAAGTAGTGAAACAAACTAGGCTGCCCTCTTTGTTAATCTCCCCGGTTGTGAACTTGAAATCTCATTGCAAACCTCACTTTCTTTAGGCAACTAATCCCTGCTCTGTCAGCCTTTTCAATCCTGGGCACCCTTGGAAAAGTAGAGCTAAACTTCTGAGTTTTTCTCCTATTTGTTAGTGTGTTCAAATTTATAGGATTTAATCTACCCATTGATCACTCAATTTATTGAAGTGCTCCTCCCATGGTCTGGCCTGTCTGGGGAACATGAGGAAAAGAGCCAAGTACAAAGGAATGTTGGAACCAGAGTCAAGGTCCTAGGAGTTGCCTTCTTTTCTTCTCCCTGGAATTATAAATACCACTTAGGTCATGAAACTGGTACCTGGGTGAACAGCCAAGTCACTGTCTGCCCTCAGCTGGGCTGGAATATCAGCTCACCAATCTTGCTATTCATTTCTTGTTACCTCACATGCTTCCTCCTCTATGCTCTCCCTCAGCAATTTAACCTCCTCCCACCATAGTACTTATGACCCTGCTTACTTCTGTGTCTTTGCCACTGCACTAAAAACTCAGTGAGGTCAGGTCCTATGCCTGCCTTGTTTTTCACTGTACTTCCATCACCTAGCATAGCGTCTGCCTGGTATAGTGTCAACATTCAATAAATATATGTTGCATGAATTGAACCAAACTCTATTTGCTTTGGTAACCTGAGCAAATGTGTTCCTTTCTTGAATCCTCAGTTTTCCTATCTGTAAAATGAGGGCTATGGGCTTCTACAAGGTCCTTTTCAGTTCTGATATTTTATGGTTTACTTTCCACAAATCTCAATCTCGCTCTCAGTAACATTCCTCACTGATGACTTCACCTTCCATTTTGATGATACCAGAATTGTCCAAAGTGAGATCTTGCCACATATCCTATTCATTTCAGAATTATTTTGTGTAAACGCCTTTTCTCTCTTTTATTACCTCTTGCTTCAGAGAAGGAAACTTTCTCCTCCCACCCAAACTCCACTCCTCCATACACTCTACCCCACCCTGCTGTTCTCCTCTGGGATCTTACTTTCATCTGTTCATTCAGCAAACACTTGTTGAGCATCAACTGTGAACCAGACATCATGCTAGTCACTGAGGATAGAACTGAAAACATCTAATCTCTACTTTCAAAGAGCTTAAACTCTTCCTCTACCATATCTCTGTAGATGCTCTCAAATCTTTATCTTCAGCCTGGATACTTTTCCAAAGCTTCAAACTCTGATATTCCAAGTTTCTTGCGGGCCTCTACATATGGATGTCCTACCAACCTCTTGTATCATAGGTAACATATCCCAAAGTAAACTCTTCTTCCCCAAAATGTTTTCTCTTCTTTTTTCCTCTTCTTGTTGATAGTCTTACTTTGGTTAGTTTTTCTATCATGGTCTGAGCCAGCAAATTTGAAGCCTGAATTATAGCTGCCTTCTATCTTTTTGCTATCTGTGATAGGCAAATAATGGCTCCCCACAAGATATCCACATCCAAATCCCTATAATGTGTGGGTGTTACCTTGTATGGCAAAGGGACTTTGCAGATGTGATTAAGAAGATTGAAATAGAAAAAAAAAGAATATTGAAATAGGATAACTCAACACCAAAAAAAAAAAAATCCATTAAAAATGGGCAGAAGACATGAACAGACATTTTTCCAAAAAGACATACAGACAGCCAACGGACACATGAAAAACACTCAACATCACTAATCATCAGGGAAATAAATGCAAAGCAAAAACACAATGAGATATCACCTCGTACCTGTCAGAATGACTAAAATAAAAAACACGAGAAATAACAAGTGTCAGTGAGGATGTAAAGAAAAGGGAACACTTTGCACTGTTGGTGCAATGACCCAGCAATTGTACTACTAGGTATATACCCCAAAGATAAATAATGGTATAGATACACAGTGGAATATTAGACATAAAAAAGAATGAAATCTATTTGCAACAACATGGATGAATGTAGAGGGTATAATGCCAAGTGAAGTAAGTCAGTCAGGGAAAGACAAATACTGTATGATTTTGCTCATATGTGGAATTTAAGAAACAAAACAAATGAACAAAGAAAAAAGAAACAAAAAACAGACTTCAATATAGAGAACAAACTGGTGGTTGCCAGAGGGGAGGAGGGTGACAGAATGGGTGAAATAGGTAAAGGGGATTAAGTACATTTATTGTGATGAGCACCGAGTAATGTATAGAATTATTGAATCATTATATTGTACATCTGAAACTAATATAACACTGTATGTTAATTTTAGTTGAATAAAAAAATAACTTAAAAAGGAAAAAAACTTCCTTCCCCAATGAGCAGCCTATTTTTTTGAACTTTGATCAAGTTTTTTTTTTTTAAGATTTTATTTATTTGACAGAGAGAGACACAGCAAGAGAGGGAACACAAGCAGGGGGAGTGGGAGAGGGAGAAGCAGACTCCTGCAGAGCAGGGAGCCCAATGCGGGGCTCGATGCGGGGCTCGATCCCAGGACCCTGGGATCATGACCTGAGCAGAAGGCAGACGCTCAGCGACTGAGCCACCCAGGCGCCCCTTTGATCAAGTTTTGATTGAATATATATATTTTAAAGATTTTATTTGACAGAGAGAGAGAACACAAGCAGGGAGAGTGGCAGGCAGAGGGAGAGGGAGAAGCAGGCTCCCCCAACATGGGGCTTAATCCCAGGACCCTGGGATCATGACCTGAGCCGAAGGCAGATGCTTAACTGAGCCCCGTATATATATATATATGAATATCTTCAAGTATAGGTAGTGAATGTGTTTTATAAGTGATTTTTGAAAGAATCTTATTTTTAGAATTTTTAAAAAAGTTTATTTAAGTAATCTCTATAATCAAAATGGGGCTCAAACTCATGATCCTGAAATCAAGAGTCACATGCTCTTCCAACTGAGCCAGCCAGGTGCCCCAAAATAACCTTTTTCTTTAAAAATATTAATCAAGCCTGATATTTTAAAAAAAAGTATTGATATTCTTTTCTATTCCGTGAAGGGATGGAGCCCTTGGATGACTGTCTGTAACATGAGTAAGTTGTTAGCTGTCCTCACAAGAAAGTTGAGAGAATTAGCAATCAAATGTTTATGAACTTTGTTTCTTGATTGGAAAAAAAAAGAATCTTGAAATAGGAAGATTATCTTCGATTATGTGGGTGAGTCTGATACAATCATAAGTGTCCTTAAGAGAGAGGATGAGGGAGATTTGACATGGGAGAGGAGAAGGCATCGTGACCGTGGAGGCAGAGATTGGGGTGATATAGCCACAACGCAAGGAAGACCAGCAGCCAGCAGAAGCTGAAAGAGACAAGGAACAGAGTCTCCTCTGGAATCTCCGGAAAGAACCAGCCCTACCAATACCTTGATTTTTGTCCCATAAGATTCATTTCGGACTTCTGGCCTCCAGAACTGTAAGAGACTCAATTGCTGTTGTTTTCAGCCACTAAAAGTTTGTTACAGACACCACAGGAAATGAATACCCCGTCCCAGCTCAAATCAGCTGCTAAGTTCTCTCCAGTTTCCCTCCACCTGTCTCCCAAATTCATTCTTCCCATGCCTCCTCCACCACTATGGCCCTCAGTCCCATTCCCATTACCTTTACCCCATGTTCCTGAAGAAGCTTTCTAGTGAGTCTCCATTTCTTCAGTCTCGCCTCTTCCAATTCATCTACCGGAGTGACTGTTCTAAAAACACAGTGTGGATCCTCACTGGTATTTAAGACCTTCCACAGTCTGGCCCTAAGCCTCTGCCTGAACACATCCAGAGCTGAGGAACTTCCTGGTTTATGATGTATGATTTAGGATTACAATTATTAGATAACTCAGGTTGTTTGAAAATTATTCCTATAACTTCTATTAGGCTTTTGTCTACCCGTCATGCTGTTCCTGGTTGCTAGCCTCTACCTCTGTCCTCTCTAAGCAGTTAACTTGGCTAGGCTGAACTACATTCCCCAGAATTTCCTTTCCTGTCTATTTCCCGTTAGGGTGAGCCACAGGAGAGATTCTTGTGTGAGATTTGAAAGGTGGAAATGAAGCAGCAGCCATTTTGTAGCTCATACATGTTGCTGATCTGTTGAATCACTTTATTCCCATGAGGCAATGGCTGGGCCTGCAATGACTCCACCTGCTCCTGGATCTCTCTTCAGCTTCTCCAAGTCCCAGGACAGGTGTGTGTGGCTGGCAGGACACCTATATTACCAAAGTCAGAGGCAATAAGAACTGACATGAGTTTTGGTCTTATCCTTGTGGGCTCCAGCTTGTGCTTGTGGGTTGCAGAGTATCTTTGTTCTTCTGCACCATATGCTTACCTTCCCTTGCCAACAGCCTGCCCTGTGGACTTCAAGCTATAATATCAGACACAAAGACAACAGCCTTATGGAGACCCCAAGACTAATTTACCAGCTCCCACAAGTCTTTTCTTTTTTTTTAAGTAGGCCCCACGGCCAGCATTGAACCCAGTGCAGGGCCTGAACTCATGACCCTGAGATCAACACCTGAGCCGAGACCAAGAGTCAGACTCTTAACTGACTGAGCCACCCAGGCACCCTCCACCCCCAGCTCTCACAATTCCACATAGGCACAACTCAGAGATATTGCAGGCTCAGTTCCAGACTACTGAAAAAGCAAATTATCACAGTGAAGAGAGTCAACTAAATTTTTTGGTTTCCCAATGTATATAAAAGTTATGTTTATACTATACTGTAATCTGATAAGTGTGTAATAGCATTATGTCTCAGAAAACAATGTACATACCTTAGTTAATCAATTAATTAAAAATTTTAAAAAGATTTTATTTATTTATTTGAGAGAGAGTGAGAGAGAGAGTGTACAAGAGAGGGTAGGGTCAGAGGGAGAAGCAGATGCCCCACTGAGCAGGGAGTCCAATGCAGGACTCGATCCGGGGACTCCAGGATCATGACCTGGGCCGAAGGCAGTCACTTAACCAACTGAGCCACCCAGGCACCCGTACATACCTTAATTTAAAAATACTTGATTGCTAGAAAATGCTAACCATCATCTGAGCTTTTTGTAAGTCACCACAATAAATAAAATAATAATGAAAAACTTTGAAATATTCCAAGAATTACCAAAATGTGACACAGAGACATGAAGTGAGCAAATGCTGTTGGAAAAATGGCACCAATAGATTGCTCCATGCAGGGTTGCCACAAACTTTTAATTTGTAAAAGAAAAACAATAGCTGCAAAGCACAATAAAGTGAAGCACAATAAGATGAGGTATGCCTGTAATGTCAAATCTCTGTAACAAATCCATATAACATATATATAGAAGTTCCTAGAAGTTAATGCCACTCCTAGTGGCTCTGCTTCTTGAATTAAACCCTGACTCATGCACTCCCCCAGTTGGGACCATTTACTAAGGGATCATCCAGTCCCTTAGCTACAACCTTAGCTCTGTCCCAGGCTCTAAGGATCTACCCTGACCACAGGCCAGAGGGAAGTCAGGGGTTGTAGTCAGTACTCTGAGACTCTTCCTCAGGTCACTTTTGCTGCTGAGTCAGCCCTGAGCTCAGGTTCTTGGGTCACCCACCCACCCTTGTGTTTAAGGAGGTGGGGGCTAGTGATTGGCAGTACAAGAGGATCATAAGAAGTGCGGGGGAAGCAGATGCTGGGTGGACAAAGGTGAGCTGTTCACCACATGCTTGCCAGCTTAGCTGGTCCCCGGTATCTTCTGCTCAATCCAGAAGTTCACTTTTCTGCAATTATTTCTATCCCATCACAGGAAGCCTAGCAAATTCCCTATTATAGCCCTTCACAGTGCTGTTCTGTGGACAGTGTTTGCCACATTCTCAGGGTATGAATTATTCAATTTCTCTTCTATACAACAAATCAATTTCTCTTCTATACAACATTCCTTTCAAGAATTTAAAACAAGCGACTCTACTTGACTTCTTCCATCCCCTCTACCTTGGAGCTATCTCTTTTTCAGGCTAAACATACTTCCCAGTTCCCTCAGCTGTTCCATGGTTCACTGGAGTCATCCTTTTGAGGGCAGGAACTGTATCTTCAGGTCTGGCACAAAATAGGTATGTAGTGGGGTGCCTGGGTGGCTCAGTCGTTAAGTGTCTGCCTTTGGCTCAGGTCATGATCCCAGGGTCCTGGGATCGAGCCCCGCATCGGGCTCCCTGCTCTGTGGGAAGCTGCTTCTCCCTCTCCCGCTCCCCCTGCTTGTGTTCCCTCTCTGGTTATCTCTCTCTCTGTCAAATAAATAAATAAAATTTAAAAAAATTAAAAAATAGGTATGTAGTAACTGACTCATTAACATGGTTTTATACTAATGATTCTCCTGGTCAGTCTTCTGGATGCAGTCAAATTGGGTTCAATCGTGCACACAAACTGGTGCAGAGAGTGGGGGGTGATTACTTCTTTGGCTGGGATGCATCATTTATCTGAATGCAGCCTAGTGAGCTCAGACCATATTTGGGAACATGGCAGCAATTGCTCCACGATAACTGTTGGGCTCACTTCTACCCCAAGCCTCACAGACACCACAAAGTCTAGAAGCTTGCCTAACTGGGTCTTCTTGAAGCTGCTTTAGGGGGATGCATCGGCAGCAAACCAGTTGAGCCTGTGGAGAAAAAATTCCAAGCCCCCATTGGCATATTTGCACTGATAGGCTACCCAGGAATGTTAATTATAGAGAAATAAGGAAAAATGAGCTAAAAAGAAGAGAATAAAGACCAATGATTCCACTATCCAGAGGCAACTACTTTGGTACTTTGTTACTTAACACTTTGGGTACAAAATAGTTTATATCCTTCCAAGTTTACATCATGACTCTGCTGAGTTTTCAACTTTTGGACTTTGACCAAGTTTTGGATTTTGGACTTTTGGACTTTGGCTGAGTTTTCAGCTTTTCCTGGCCTCAATTTCCTCATCTGAAAAGCAGGTAATAATGCCAATCTAGCAGAGCTGTTGTGAAGATCTGATGAGATAATTTATGTAAAGCACCTAACCCATAGTTACTCTTAAAATTGTACCTATTAATTATTTTACTAGGTTATTCCAATTCCAAATTTTAAAAAAAATTTTTTTTAAAGATTTTATTTATGGGGCGCCTGGGTGGCTCAGATGGTTAAGCATCTGCCTTCGGCTTGAGTCATGGTCCCAGGGTCCTGGGATCGAGCCCTGCATTGGGCTCTCTGCTGAGCAGGGAGCCTGCTTCTCCCTCTCCCTCTGCCTGCTGCTTCCCCTGCTTGTGTACTCTCTCTGTCAAAAATAAATAAAATCTCAAAAAAAAAAAGATTTTATTTACTTATTTGACAGAGAGAGAGAGAGAGAGAGAGCACAAGCTGGGGGAGCAGAAGTGGGAGGAGAAGCAGGCTCCCAAGGAGCAAGGAGCCCAATGTGGGACTCAATCCCAGGACCCTGGGACCATGACCTGAGCCAAAGGCAGATGCTTAACCGACTGAGCCACCCAGGCGCCCTCCAAATGACTGTCTTAACTGTCTTCTAATCTTTGTGAAGATTTTCTTCCTTAGGGGGGAAAAATGGGAATATAGATGGAACAAAATTGGCTATGAGTTGATGATTATTGAGAATGTGGGTTCCTTGCCCTATTTTTTCTACCTCTGTACGTGTGTATGAATTTTTCATAATGAAGGGTTTTTAAAAGACAAAGAAGTAAGAAGCCGTGAATTCAGCCATTGCCCCAAACTAAGTACAAACCCATTTTGTATAGTTTAGGGGCCAGCAGGAAGAAACCTTGCAAGTTGGAGTGTGTGGGTAGGAACTAGGACCCATAGCTAAGGGTATTTTGAGATGTAGCAGTGTGGTCACGGGCATTAATTTTGGATTGCATAGTTTGTGGATATTGAGGTGACTTCCTTAGAAGTCATAACACCTATGACAAGTGGTTGAAGCAATATGGAGAACTGCGTAGAGAGGCTAATGTGGTGGTGACCTGACAATATCTTTGAGCAGTTCTTGCCATGGAGACTGGTACCGCCTGCTTCCTCTCCATCCTGTGAACTTCTCCCTATCAGCTCTGAGGGCCATTGTTAACTTTTCAGGAATTTTGTGAGCCGGATGATGTCACACTGGTAGCTTACAATAGGCCATGGTTGGAAGTATTTATTTGATGGGAATAAGTAAACACTACAAATCAGATTTTTGTTGTTGTTGTTGCTGTTCTGAAGGGCTGGTCGTTAAACATTTACCAGGGCACCACTGACCATACCATTCCAGTAAATTCTTTTTTTACTCAGATTAGCCAGAATTGGATTCTGCTACCTCTCTCCTAGCTTCTCCACGTAAAACAATTAGTGAAAAAGTATACCTTAAAGAGTGAGAACAGCTTATTACTGCTGCTGCTAAGTGCTAAACACGGCACGGGACTCTTTTAAAGTCAAGGACTCTACAGATAAGGATAAAATACTTAATTTCCTCTTATGATTGTCAAACAGCTTTCTGGGGAATTCTAAGTGACAGGTACCAGCACTAGAGGCCTCATAGAAGGCAAAGCAGCCACAGCCTCTTTCTGAACACCTCTAACTCAATATATTCTGTGGTCTGTAATAAGCCTCTGGTCTTTTTTTCCACATTCACTGAGATGGAGAGTACCATGAGCTGCAACTGACCTCTAGCACATTTCTCACATTGAGTGGTTCATTGATTCCCACTGTCATTTCAGGTTTTCTCTCTGGTTCGGGAACCCAGTTTTCCTATTGCATTAAGGAGACCTGGGTTATACGAGTAACTGTCACTAACTCACTATGTCAACGTGGGCAACTCTCATCTCTTGAGATTGCAATCTATAAGTTCACTTGGGGCCCTGGCATTCTCTAACTATGCTTGTTGTTGCTAGAGAAATGGGACTACTACTGATTCCCCTTCCCAATTGGCTTTAATTACTCATCTTAAACAAGGTTTCGATTTAGGTAGTTTTCTTTTAGTGAGATGATTTCACTCCTATTCTAAAGGTTCAAATAACATAGAGTTACATACAGTAAAATGTGAGACCTCTTTATTCCTTCCCCATTCCGCCTTTCTCTTCCTAGAGGTAGCTATGGTTATTAGCTTGTATGTTTCCATCTAGTTCTTTTAAAAATACACTTACAGGGGCGCCTGGGTGGCTCAGTCGTTAAGCGTCTGCCTTTGGCTCGGGTCAGGATCCCGGGGTCCTGGGATCGAGCCCCACATCGGGCTCCCTGCTCGGTGGGGAGCCTGCTTCTCCCTCTCCCACTCCCCCTGCTTGTGTTCCCTCTCTCCCTGTGTCTCTCTTTGTCAAATAAATAAATAAAATCTTAAAAAAATATACACTTACATACATACATATATATACATGTATGCAATTCACACACATTCACACTTTTGTAAATGGAGTCATACTATGCATCTTGGTTTGTCATTTGCTTTCATGGACTGAATCTGAGGGGATTGAACCAGAGGAATACTGGAGACAAGGAATTGACCTCCAGCTCCTTCCTTCCCTCTCCATGGCTGCCTGCAGTTTTGCTGTCTGATTTTATTTTCCCCTCCAAATCCCAAACTTCTTCCCTTGCTAGCCCTACAAGCTAAGAACATTAGTCCTCCCCATTCAAGACTTGGGCAGGGGAAGAAGCCAATTGCCAATGATGTTAGGATGGAATTTCTGTTACCACAGGGTGTATATTGCAGGGTTTTTTGGTGCCATAATTTACTTAACAACTCCCCTATTGGGCACCCCTGTTTGTCTTCAGAATTTTACTTACATTGTGCAAAAACTATCCCTGTAAATGTATCTTTTTAAAAGAGATTTTATTTATTTATTTATTTATTTGACAGAGAGAGACATAGGGAGAGAGGGAACACAAGCAGGGGGAGTGGGAGAGGGAGAAGCAGGCTTCCCGCTGAGCAGGGAGCCCGATGCGGGGCTCGATCCCAGGACCCTGGGATCATGACCTGAGCCACCCAGGTACCCCCCTGTAAATATATTTTATATGTGTGTGTGTCCATAAGTTAAATTCCTTGGAGTGGAATTACTGGGTCGAAAGGAATGCACGTTGAAAAATTTGAGAAACATTACCAAATGCATGCTAAAAGTTATACCACCAATAGTATGTGAGTGCCTATTTTCTTACACATTGTTGTCAATACTAGATATTCTCAATCTTTTTGTTTTTTGTTAACTGACGGACCAAGAAAAAAAAAATCTCATTTTAATCAGTGCTTCACTAATAACTAGTGAGGTGACAGTCACCTATTTTTCATCTTTTTAAAAAAGATTTTATTTATTTATTTTAGAGAGAGAGAAAGAGAGAGAGAGCAAGGAGCACACAAGTCGGGGAGGGAGAGGGACAAGCAGACTCCGCACTGATTGCAGAGCCCAATACAGGGCTTGATCCCACGACTCTGCGATCATGACCTGAGTCGAGATCAAGAGTTGGACACTCAACCAACTGAACCACCCAGGGGCCCCACATCTATTTTTCATCTTAAGAATTGCCTGGGTGCCCATGGTTGGCTCAGCTGGTAGAGCATGTGACTCTTGATCTCAAGGTTGTAAGTTCAAGCTCCACATTGGGTATAGAGATTACTTAATGAAGTAAAATAAAATCTTAAAACAAAAAAGAATTGCCTGCAACATCAGTGAAATGGCAGAATAGGGAACTCCAAAAGTCCATCCCTCCACAAAAGCAATGAATAAACTGGTAAAAACTGTCAGGACAAATTTTTCAGAACTCTGGAAATTAATCAAATGCTTACAACAAGGGAAGTGCTTAATCAAGAAACTATATCTATGAAACCAATATTACACTCTTTATTAACTAGAATTTAAATAAAATTTTGAAAAAGAAAAAAAAAAAACTATATCTGAATCTCAGTAATAGAGCTTTGCAGCATTTAAACTTATCCTGGTACTGCTCCCCATTCCCAAGCTTGGCAGAGGCCTTGCAGACAACAGGCCACATTCCTGGTATAATCACACAGTACTGAAGGGAATAGAATAGACTTTATTCTCGAAGAATTGTGGTTGATTTTTTTTTTTTAAAGAGGCGCCCAAATTGTGGTTAATTTTTTGACCTGTCTGATATCCCCCTGGAGGATTAGCTCAAAGGGTTTACTTTTATTTTACCTAATTTGGAACTCCCTCAGAGCTGAGGTGGGGCTGTTTGCTGAAAATATTGGAAGACAAATGTTTTAGCTGCTGCTGCCTGGAGCAAGAGATAACAGTAGGGTAAACAATGGAAAACTGAAAAGCTTTGGAGGAGAGTCTGGAAAAGGAGTTGCTTTTGCGGAAAAGGCCTTTGAAAAGCTCCTATATATTCCTGGGAATCTAGAAAGTCACGTGTATGCCCAAGACAGGGCACATGCTCAGGAAAGTCTTGAGAAGGCTATAAGCTCTCACGTATGGCTCACCTCCAGTCTCTGTGCAAGCAGGTAATGAAGGCTCCGGTAGACTTGTTAACTATGTTGAGTGTTGATGGCATACCACATTACACACAGAGCCCCTTAACAAAGACTTAGTGATTGGGGGTTTTGTTGTTGTTATTCCAGGCATTTAAAGAATTCTCTGTTAAATCACTAGCTGACCACTAAGTGTATGGAATGAGGAATTCAGTGGCCACCAGGAATATAAACCTTACAAAATTAGTTCAGAAAGGTCACTGAAGAAGAAACAACCCTTCTCAAACTCTTCAAAATATAAAACAGTAGGGAACACTTCCTGACTCCTTCAATGAAGCTAGTATTATTCTGATACCAAAGCCAGACAAAGACGCTCCAGAAAAAAAGAATACAGACCAGTATCTTGTAGGAATATAGATACAAAAATCATCAACAAAATATTAGCAAACTGAATCCTGTAGCATATTAAAAGGATTATACACCATGACCATGTGGGATTTATGCAAGAGATGCAAGGGTGGTTTTAACATATAAAAATTATACAATGTAATAGACCATATTGGAGAATATTCCTTAATTAATATTTTTATATTAATAGAATGAAGGATAAAACCCCACAAACTCATCTCAATTGATGCAGTAAAACCATTTGACAAAATCCAACGTCCTTTCATGAGAAAAACACTCAGAAAACAAGGAATAAAAAGGACCTTTCTCAATATGATAAAAAGCATCAGTGAGGGGTGCCTGGGTGACTCAGTGGGTTGAGCATCTGCCTTCGGCTCAGGTCATGATCCCAGGGTCCTGGGATCGAGGCCTGAATCGGGATCCCTGCTGGGTGGAGAGCCTGCTTCTCCCTCTCCCTCTTCTGCTCCCCCTGCTTGTGCTCCCTCTCTCTCTCTCTGTCAAATAAATAAAATCTTTTTAGAAAAAGCATCAATGAAAAACCTATAGCTAACCTCATACTCAATAGTGAAAGACTGAAAACCTGCCCCCTAAGATCAGGCAGAAGACAAGGATTTGCTTTCTCCACTGCTATTCAGTATTGTACTGGAAGCTCTAGCCAGAGCAATTAAGCAAGAAAAAAGTCATTCAAACTGGACAGGAATAAGTAAAACTATTTTTATTTGTAGATGACATGATCTTTTATGTGGTAACTTTGAAGAATCCATAAAATAATTGTTAGAACTAATAAATTTCAGCAAATTTGCAGAGTATAGGATCAACATACAAAAATTAACTTTATAGGGGCACCTGGGTGGCTCAGTTGGTTAAGCATCCCATTCTTGATTTCAGCCCAGGTCATGATCTCAGCTTTGTGAGATCGAGCCCTGAGTTAGACTCCATGCTGGGCATGGAACCTGCTTAAGATTCTCTTTCCCTCTCCCTCTGCCCCTCTCCCACCCTGCTCTCTCTTGCTCTCTCTCTCAAAAAAAAAAAAAAAAATCAACTTTACTGTGACGCCTGGGTGGCTCAATCAGTGATAATAATATCATTATATCATTGATAATAATAAATGCTTATTCTGATTTTGACTCAGGTCATGATCTCAGAGTCGTGGGATCAAGCCCGGCATTGGGCTCTGTGATCAGTGCGGAGTCTGCTTGTCCCTCTCCCTTCCCAACTTGTGTGTTCCTTGCTCTCTCTCTTTCTCTCTCTAAAATAAATAAATAAAATCTTTTTAAAAAGATGAAAAATAGATGCCTGTCACCTCACTAGTTATTAGTGAAGTACTGATTAAAATGAGATTTTTTTTCCTTGGTCTGTCAGTTAGCAAAAAACAAAAAGATTGAGAATATCTAGTATTGACAACAATGTGTAAGAAAACAGGCACTCACATGTTATTGGTGGTATAACTTTTAGCATGCAATTGGTAATGTCTCTCAAATTTGGGACAAGCATCCAACTCTTGATCTCAGCTCAGGTCTTGATCTTAGGGTTGTGAATTCACCCTTGCATGCAGCATGAGGCCTACTTAAGAGATTAAAAAAAAAATCAACTTTATTTCTATGTACAAGCAATGAACAATCTGAAAATGAAATTAAGAGAACAATTGTATTATATACTTAGGAATAAATTTAACCAAGGAGGTTTAAGACATACTGGAAATAAAAGAGGTTGCTGAAAGAAATTAAAGAAGACCTAATGGAAAGATATCCTGTGTTTATGGATTGAAAAATTTAATACTGTTAGGATAGCAGTGCTACCCAGAGTGACCTACAGATTCAATGCAATCTCTATCAGAATCCCAATGGCATTTATTTTGCAGAAATAGAGAAATCAATCTTAAAATTCATATGGAATTACAAGGGACCCCAAATAGTGGAAACAACCTTGAAAAAGAAGAATAATTTTGGAGGACTTACATTTTCTGATTTCAAAACTTAATACAAAGCTATAGTAACCATAGCAATGTGGTACTGGCATAAGTATACACATAGAGATCAAAAGCATAGGATTGAGAATCCAGAAATAAACCCATACATTATGGTCAATTGATTTTTGACAAGGGCACCACGATCATTCAATGGGAAATAAATAGTCTTCAATAAATGGTGCTGGGACAATTGGACATCCACACACAAAAGCATGAAGTTGGACCCATACCTTATATCATATACAAAAATTAACTTAAAATATATCGAAGAACTGAATGTAAGAGCTATAAAACTTTTAGAAAGAAACATAGGTATAAATCTTTTTGACCTTGAATTGGACAATGACTATTTAAATATGATACCAAAAGCACAAGCAACAAAAGAAAAAAATAGAGAAACTGGACTTCACAAAGATTAAAAACTTTTGTGCTTCAATGGATACAATCAATAAAGTGAAAAGAAAACCCATAGGATGAGAGAAAATATTTGGGAAATATACATCTGATAAGGGTCTAATATCCAGACTATATAAAAACTCTTGCAACTCAACAAAAAGAAAAACAATCCAATTAAAATGGGCAAAGGAATAGACATTTTCCAAAGAATATATACAAATGGCCGGTAAGCACATGAACAGATGCTAAACATCATTAGTTACTGGGAGAATGGAAATCAAAACCATAATGAGATACTATTTCATATCCACTAGGATGGCTATAATAAACAACAACTGAGAATAACAAGATGTAGCAAGGATGTGGAGAATTAGGAACCCTCAAACATTGCTGGTGGGAATGTAAAATGGTGCAGCTGCTCTTGAAAACAGTTTGTCAGCTTCTCAGTAAATTAAACATAGAATTGCCATATGACCCAGCAATTCCATTCCTAGGTAAATATACACTTAAGAGAATTAGTAACATATGTTCACATAAAAACCTGTACACAAATAGCAGCATTATTCATGGTACCTGTAAAGTGGAAACAACCTAAATGTCCATCAAGTTATGAGTGGATAAAACAAATGTGGTATATCCACGCCATGAAATATTATTCAGTCATAAATATGAATGATGTACTGATACATGACACAATGTGAATGAACCTTAAAAATATTATACTAAGTGAAAGTAGCTAGACACATGAAGTCACATATTATATGATTCCATTTACATGAAATGTGCAGAATAGGTAAATTTATTGATTTATGTAGATTGTAGATTTATGTAGAATGTAGATTAATGGTTACCAGTGGCTTAAGGGAGGAAGGGATGACTGCTTAATATGTATGGGTTACTTTTGGGGATAATGAAATGTTCTGAAATGTATGTAGTGGTGATGGTTGCACAACATTGTGAATGTGTTAAAAACCCTTTAACAAAAAGAATTGCCTGTTTATATTCTTTGGTTATATTTCTATTGTATAATTGGTGTTATATTAATTTGTGGAAACTCTTTATATTTGGTGGCTATTAACCCTTTGTTTTTATGCGGCAAATATTTTCTCCCAGTCTGTTGCTCATCCATTAACTTTGTGTTGTTTTTTGCTGTACAGAATTTGAAAAATTTTACATAGTATTGTTTCAGGTTTTCTTTTCCTTTAGTGCCTGCTGTTCTTGATCATGCTGCTTTGAAGAATGAAGAGGTAGACCAGATGAAGAGTGGTGGGCAGCAAAGCAAAGTTTATTGGGTGATAGGTACAAAGCTCCCAAAGAGGGAGGGCACCCGAGAGGGTTGCCATTGGAGTTTCTAAATCTAGGGGTATTTTTTATGAGATTGTTGGCAGGCTGTTTTAATCTGATTAATCCTCCATATCCCTGTCACCCAGTCAGGTTTTTGTCCACACACTCAGCTACCTATCAGGTAGTTGTTCAGGAGGGAAAGGATGGAGGGTTCCTTCCAGGGTGGTGTAGAATAACAGGATGGGGTCTTTTTCCTTTTATGGGTAGTTTCTTCTTAGGATGGGGACCCCCTTGCCTGCCTTTCTTCTGACTATCCTCCATTAGTATGATTGCTAATCCTTTCCATTATGGCTTCTGAATTTGAAACTTAAGATATTTTCTATTCCCAAATTATAAAAATGTTTTCAACATTTCCCCCAATGCTGTTGAGCAATTTTTTTAAAATGTAGGTTTTAGAAGAGTCTGGAATTTTTATATGTTTGGCATCAAGCGGGAGTTTAACTTAATTTTTTTCCAAATGGCTCCATACAATTCACTGAATAATTCATGCTTTCCCCACGAATTTGAAATGTTCCCTGTACATATTTTGATAATAACATCGAAAATGTAGTAGTCTTTCACACTTAGGTCTTTCAGATATTCCTATGTAACAATTGATGGTCAGTGCAGTCTATTTGAATTATAGGCACACAAAAATAATATTTATACCTATGTAGTTATTTTAACTATTTCTCCCCACAAGGCACTTCTGTATCTCTTAAGTTATTTGATTGTCTCAACAGTTTTTTATGGTGGACGTATTTGCTTGCTTGGGCTGCCAAAACAAAATACCACAGACTTAGTGGTTTAAACTACAGAAGTTTGTTTTATCACAGTTATGGAGACTGGACATCCAAGATCAAGGTGCCAGTAGGTTTGGTGGCTGATGTGGACTCTTCCTCTGGCTTGCAGATGGCCACCTTCTCTCTGTGTGCTCACATGGCCTTTCCTTGATGTGTGTGCATGGAGAGAGTGAGAGAAAGAGAAGGGTGGGGAAGGAGAGACCCTGGTGCCTCTTCTCATAAGGACACTAATCCTATCAGATCAAAGCCCCATCCTTATGACCTTATTTAACCTTAGTTACTTCCTTAGAGACTCTATCTGGACATACAGCCACACTGGGGGTTAGGCTTCAACATAGGAATTTGGAGAACACAAACATTCAGTCTATAGTATTCCACTCCTGGTTCCCCCAAATGCATGTCCTTCTCACATGCAAAACACATTCATTTCACCCCAACAGCCTCAAAGTCTTAGCTTATTCTAGCATCAACTCTAAACTCTAAAGTTTAAAGTCCAAAGTTTCATCTAAATTTCATCTAAATCAGATATGGGCAAGACTTGAGATATGATTCATCCTGAGGATAAGTCTTCTCCAGCTTGAACCCGAGAAACCAGACAAGTTATCTGCTTCCAGAATACAATGGTGGGACAGGCATAGGATAGATATTCCTATTCCAAAAGGAAGAAATCAGAAGGAAACAAAGAGTGATATGTCTAAGAAGAGAAATTAAGGAATCGATCCCATCTATAATTGCACCAAAAAACCATAAGATACCTAGGAATAAACCTAACCAAAGAGGCAAAGGATCTGTACTCAGAAAATATAGAACACTCATGAAAGAAATTGAGGAAGACACAAAGAAATGGAAAAACGTTCCATTCTCATAGATTGGAAGAACAAATATTGGTGTTTTTTTTAAGATTTTATTTATTTGTCAGTGAGAGAGAGCGAGAGCAAGAGCACAAGCAGGGGGAGTGGCAGGCAGAGGGAGAAGCAGTTTCCCCGCTGAGCAAGGAGCCTGATGGGGGACTCAATCCCAGGGTCCTAGGATCATGACCTGAGCCGAAGGCAGATGCTTGACCCACTGAGCCACCCAGGCGTCCTAAGAACAAATATTGTTAAAATGTCTATGCTACCTAGAGCAATCTATACATTCAATGCAATCCCTATCAAAAATACCATCAACATTTTTCAAAAAGCTGGAACAAATAATCCTGAAATTTGTATGGAACCAGAAAAGACTCTGAATAACCAAAGGAATGAAAAAAAAAAAAAAAAAAAGAAAACCAAAGCTGGTGGCATCACAATTCTGGACTTCAAGCTATGTTACAAAGCTGTCATCATCAAGACAGTATGGTACTGGCACAAAAACAGACTCATGGATCAATGGAACACAATAGAGAACCCAGAAAAGGACCCTCAACTCTATGGTCAACTAATCTCTGACAAAGCAGGAAAGAATGTCCAATGGAAAAAAGACAGTCTCTTCAACAAATGGTGCTGGGAAAATTGGACAGCCACATGTAGAAGAATGAAGCCAGACCATTTCCTTACATCATACAAAAAAATAGACTCAAAATGGGCCACCTGGGTGGCCCAGTCGGTTTAGCATCTACCTTAGGCTTAGGTCATGATCCCAGGGTCCTGGGACCGAGCCCAGCATCGGGATCCCTGCTCAGTGGGGAGCCTGCTTCTCCCTCTCCTACTCCCCCTCCCCCGTATCGTGCTCTCTTGATCTCTCAAGTGAATAAATAAAATCTTAAAAAAATAGACTCAAAACGTATGAAAGACCTAAATGTGAGACAGGAATCCATCAAAATCCTAGAGAAGAACACAGGCAGCAACCTTTTTGACCTCGGCTGCAGCAAATTCTTGCTAGACACATCGCCAAAGGCAAGGGAAACAAAGGCAAAAGTGAACTATTGGGACTTCATCAAGATAAAAGTTTTTGCACAGCAAAGGAAACAGTCAACAAAACCAAAAGACAACCTACAGAATAGAAGTTATTTGTAAATGTCTTATCAGATAAAGGGCTAGTATCCAAAATATATGAAGAACTTATCAAACTCAACACCCAAAGACCAAATAATCCAGTCAAGAAATGGGAAGAAGATATAAACAGACATTTCTCCAAAGAAGACATCCAAATGGCCAACAGACACATGAAAAAAATCCTCAACATCACTCAGCATCAGGGAAATACAAATCAAAACCTCAATGAGAGGGAGCCTGGGTGGCTCAGTTGGTTAAGCGACTGCCTTCGGCTCAGGTCATGATCCTGGAGTCCCGGGATCGAGTCCCGCATCGGGCTCCCTGCTCAGCAGGGAGTCTGCTTCTCCCTCTGACCCTCTTCCCTCTCGTGCTTTCTTTCTTTTTTTTTTTTTTTAAGATTTTATTTATTTGACAGAGAGAGACACAGCGAGAGAGGGAACACAAGTAGGTGGAGTGGGAGAGGGAGAAGCAGGCCTCCCGCTGAACAGGAAGCCCGATGCGGGGCTCGATCCCAGGACCCTGGGATCCTGACCCGAGCCGAAGGCAGACGCCCAACCAACCGAGCCACCCAGGTGCCCCCCGCTCGTGCTTTCTATCTCTCATTCTCTCTCTCTCTCAAATAAATAAATAAAATCTTTAAAAAAAAAAAAAACCTCAATGAGATACCACCTCACACCAGTCAGAATGGCTAAAATTAACAAGTCAGGAAATGACAGATGTTGGTGAGGATGCGGAGAAAGGGGAACCCTCCTGCACTGTTGGTGGGAATGCAAGCTGGTGCAGTCAATCTGGAAAACAGTATGGAGGTTCCTCAAAAAGTTGAAAATAGAGCTACCCTGCGACCCAGGAATTGCACTACTGGGTATTTACCCCAAAGATACGAATATAGTGATCCAAAGGGGTACCTGCAACCCAATGTTTATAGCAGCAATGTCCACAATAGCCAAACTATGGAAAGAGCCCAGATGTCCATTGGCAGATGAATGGATAAAGAAGATGTGGTATATATATATTTATACAATGGAATATTAATCAGCCATTAAAAAAATGAAATCTTGCCATTTGCAAACAATCTGGATGGAACTAGAGGGTATTATGCTAAGCAAAATAAGTCAATCAGAGGAAGACAATTATCATATGATCTCACTCATATGTGGAATTTAAGAAACAAAACAGAGGAGCTTGGGGAAGGGAGGAAAAGATGAAACAAGATGAAAGTAGAGAGGAAGACAAACCATAACAGACTATTAATCACAGGAAACAAACTGAGGGTTGCTGGAGGGAAGGTGGGTGGGGAGATGAGGTAACTGGGTGTTGGGCATTAAGGAGGGCATGTGATGTGATGAGCACTGGGCATTATATAAGACTGATGAATCACTGAACCCTACCTCTGAAAGTAATAATACACTACATGTTAATTAACTGAATTTAAATAAAAGAAGAGTGACATGTCTATTATGTTGAGGGAAATATGTCAGAGAAAGGCAAATACCATATGATTTCACTCATATGTGGAACTTAAGAAATAAAACAAATGAACATGGGGGAATAAAATAGAGGCAAAGCATAAAACAGACTCTTAACTATAGTGAACAAACTGAGGGTTGCTGGAGGGAAGGTGGGTGGGGGATGGGCTAGATGGGGGATGGGTATTAAGGAGGACACTTGTGATGAACACTGGGTGTTGTATGTAAGTAATGAATCACTAAATTCAACCCCTAAAACTAATATTCCACTGTATGTTAACTAACTGCAATTTAAACAAAAACTTGAAACTATGGAAAAAACAAAACAAAACCCTAGCGAGGCAAATTCCATTAGGCTTTAAGTCTTAAGAATAATCCTCTTTGGCTTGATGCCCTGCCTTCTGGAGCAGCTGGGGCCTGCAGTGTTGTCCCCATGTTCCTAGGCTGTGCTCTTGCCCCTGAAGTTCTGCTAAGTGGTGTTCCAGTCCCTGTGGCTCTGCAGGTGGGGGTCTCACCGTCAAGGCTCTGCTGGGTAGTGCTGTCTCTGGGGCTTTAGGTTGTGGCAGCCTGGTCTCTTGAAACTTTAGAGGTGGGCCCACCCTCTAAAACCAAGGAGGAATCAATTTTGTGTCCTGGGTGGGAATGGTGGCCCCCGATGATCTTTGAATCATCTTCAGAGTCCTTTCCTTTTCTTGAAGGATAACACAATGTACAGCTGGATAGCGCTAGGGCATCTTCCTGTAGAATCCAAGAAGTTCAACAGCCTTTCTTCATTTTGTGGCCTCTAGCCCCAACTTCAGTGAGAACAGGCAACGTTTCTGCTTATTAATCCCATAACAAGCCACACTATGTTCTCTTCAGAACATGCTTTCCCATTTTTTGCCTTATGGAAAGGGTGAGTATTTTCCAAATCTTCAAGTTCTGCTTCCTTTTTGCTTAACAACTCCTTCAATTTCTCTCTCCTCTTGCATTTTTCTATAAGCAGTCAGGAAGACCCAGGCCACTCCTCCAACATTTTGTTTAGAAATTTCATCAGTTAAATACCCAATTTCATTGTTCAAAAGTTCTATCTCTTACAAAGCACTAGAGCACAATTCAGACAAATTCTTCGCTGCTTTATAACAGGAGGCACCTTTCTTCCCATTTCCAATAGCCTGCTCCTCATTTCTCAGACCTCAATACGGTGGACTTTAATATTGATATTTCTACCAACATTCTGTTCATTGTTATTTATATATTCTCTAAGAAGATGGAGGCTTTGTCTACAGCTCTCCTCTTTTCTTACTGAGCTCTCACCAGAATCACCTCTAACATTCATATTTCTACCATCAGTCCCTTTATGGCAATCTAGGCTTTTTCTAGCCTGTAACTCAAAACTCCTTCAGTCTTTGCCTATTACCCAGGTTCAACATCATTTCCACATTTTTAGTTAGTTGCTACAGGCACTCTTTTTCTCAGTACTAAAATTTGTATTAGTCAGGGTTCTCCAAACAAACAGAAACTAATTGCCCACCCTAATGTGGGTGGGCCTCACCCAATCAGTTGAAGGCTTGTTATAGCACGAAAAGGTTGACTTTCCTGTAAGTAAGATGGAGCTTCTCCTGCCTGACTGCCTTTGGGCTGGGACACCTGTTTTTTCCTGCCTTTGAATTCAAACTGAAACATTGGCTCTTTCTGGGTTTTAAGCTTAGTGACATTCAGACTGAAACTATACCTTTGACTCTCTTGAGTATCTAGTTGGCCAACTGTAGATCTCAGGACTTCTTAGCTTCCATAATCATGTGAGCCAATTTCTTATAATAAAAATCTCTCTCTCTCTACACACACACACACATCCTATTGGCTCTATTCTGTTTCTCTGGAGCACCCTAATACAGTGGGTGAAGCAAAGGTTATTAACCCCATTTTGTTGATGAGTAAGTTGAAGCCCGAGAGTAGTTAGTGTTGCTAAATACAGATCATTAAGTAAATCACAGACTATGACTGCATCTTTCAGATGGCAGCCTCTTGTCTACTCTGCATCTCTACTGAGAATGCACATGGTGAGCATCATTGTTACCTGCCCAGTTTTTATACTTTATCAACTCTTCTGAACAAACTAGACCTCCTCTCAGTTTTTGGCATTAGATTAATAGTGAATAGCAAAGGCCCTCTCACTTTAATACTCCCTTGAAAGTAATTTCTGTGTTCTGGAGTCTACAACTTGTGCCTGTGGGGAGTCCCAGGAGCCCAACCTCTAAGGCAATAGTTTAAAATATTACTTAGTGGCTTTTTGGGGTGCCTGGGTGGCTCATTCAGTTGGGCATCTGACTTTTGATTTTGGTTCAGGTCATGATCTCAGGGTCGTGCGGTGGATCCCCTCATTAGGCTCTGTGCTCAGCAGGGAGTCTGCTTGGGATTCTCTCCCTCTGCTCCTCCCCTTGCTCTCTCTCTCAAAATAAATAAATAAATCTTAAAAAATAAAATAAAATATTACTTAGTAATTTTTTATACTAAGTACTTTCTTCCTAACCTTATGTAGCTCTTAGAAAAAAGACTCCATTCCTTTCTCCTTCCTTCCTTCCTTTCCTACAACCATTCTACCTTCCGTTGGCAACAGCACCCCAACTTCATTTTGTGAAATTCTCTGTTTATATACTAGCTAAAGACTGGCAAGAATATTAAGACACCTTATCCTCTCCTAGCTCAGGAGTAGTGATGTGGACCAAATCTAGGTCAATTAGAAGCCTCCTCTTGAATTCAATTCACCAGTGGAATGATAAAAAGAGTAGATGAAGCATCAAGCAGTTCTTGCTCGGCACCTCCTTGTCCTTGATGCCTGGTTTCTGAATATTGGGTTCTCCAGGCTTTTCTTAAACCTTTTTGCTCCCCTGTATCCTTCAAATAATTCCTCTTTTTCCCAAGTTAGCAAGAATTGAATTTTATTATTCACAACCAAAAAAAAAAAAACAAAAACAAACACCAGCTCATATAAAGGTTATTCATTCATTCAGCAAATATTTATTAAGTCTTTACTATTTGCTGAGCCCTGTGCTAGTCACTGGGGAGGTTTCTAAGTGCTTTATAGGCTGGTCTCTTTTCGTCAATAAGAAAGAAAACTGGAGGTTAACACTACAGGCCTTGATTTTTTTTTTTTTAAAGATTTTATTTATTTATTTGAGAGAGAGAGAATGAGAGATAGAGAGCACGAGAGGGAAGAGGGTCAGAGGGAGAAGCAGACTCCCCGCCAAGCAGGGAGCCCGATGCGGGACTCGATCCCGGGACTCCAGGATCATGACCTGAGCCGAAGGCAGTCGCTTAACCAACTGAGCCACCCAGGCGCCCAACACTACAGGCCTTGATTATAAATGCCTGGAAAAAATGAGACTCTAGGAAGTAAGAGAATAATTAACTATCATTAAATAAAGTTTAATAGAAACAATAAAAACATGAATGTTGGAATTGTAATAATTTTCTCTAATGGAAATAATTAGTTCAGGGTTGTAATAATTTTCAACTTTGTAACAAGTTTCTTTAGAGGTCATACATAGTGTTATATTCTGGAGCACATTTGAGTAGATCCCTGTCGCTAATCACTCAGGAACACATTACATGGTGTTGCCCATATGAGAAGCAGCCCCATCACAGAACAACGCCAATTATTTGAGTCATCTGTGCTTGTGATTTATTAATAGCCATGGGGGGTGGGTAAGATACTCGGTATTTCAGGCATTTAAAAGATGAAGGGGTAGTTTGAGGGAACAAGTGGTTTGGCGGAGTTAAATACGGATTCCTCTCTAATGCACGTTGTTGAAATATACAGTTTAAGCTCTGATATTATCTTAAAGATCTTGGAGTTGTGGATGCTTTTCCATTAATAATGATTTTAGCAATTTCAGGGGCTTGGTAATTGGCTCCAACATGACCTTTTCGTTGGAACATTTAGGCTCTCCTTTCAGATTCCAGACAGAGAACTGGTGTAGATTCTTTGGCGTCATTGATTTGGAGCTCAAATTTAAAAGCACTATTTTCTCTTGCAGAAGCATCTGAATTCATAGCTCACATATCTCCTGACCCACAGCCAAATGTCTCTTTGAACTGGACTTTCGTTTCAACTGCCAGTGAAAGACCATCAGTCTCTTGATCTTCCACCAAACATTCTTCTCATCGCATGTTCATGTTCATTTGCCCTTGAAAGAGCCTATCCTTCCAACTGGCCCTCACATGGGTGTGCCTTGGAAAAATTCTTACTTAACAATGTTCTTGGTGATGTGAAACTAATATTTATTTAAAACCTGTGAGATAAATTTTGTGGCATTTGTGTTCAGAGACAAGGAAAAATAAAAATTAATAATTTTGAAAAATAATGCATTTATTCATTAAAAAATCAGTGAAATTTTTGACTGTCTTCTTCATCCACGACAGTTAAGCACAATTCATAAAGTGTAAATTTCTTAACTCATACATATGTTGAAAATGATGGGCCACGAAACTCAACATGAAAGGAAAAATAATAACCGAGGTGCCCTATAGAGTGCCCAAAGTTAATTTTGTCAGTATAATGTGTTCTCAGTCACACCACCTCAAATACAGCCTCCAAATTTGGTGAAAATCTGTGCAGCTGTTTCCATACCACGGAGAAACTGACAAAACTGGATGTTAATCACATACAGGTAAGACATAGGTAAATCTGTCTGTCATGACCGTGGCCTTCTTCCTTGACTCCTGCTACTCTTTAGAACCTCCACCAGAGGGCAGGCAGTAAAAGAGAAAGGAAAGGAGAGGAAAGACTGGAAGGCCCTCACAACACAGGGAAGAACTCTGAAGCCACCCAAACCCATTTTAGAACCCATTCCCCCATAGTCCTGGTGGGTCTACCTTATTTGAATGAAGATATTTTCTCAGATAGGGGCACTGGGACCAAATCATGGTTCGGTCACTTCTGGCAGTCAAGAATTACTTAATGATTGTCTGCTATATGTAAGGTACTGTTCTAGATGCTGGGGATACAGCAGTAAACAAGGCAGAACATTAGCTTGTGGAACTAACATTCTGATATTGTATTTTCATAATCCCCATGAGCCTCAGTTTCCTTATCTGTACCACGGGGGCAATAATACTAGAGTTTCTGTGAGTATTTAAATGAGATACTTAAGCATCTAATGACATTTCTGGATTTATTATAACTTACAGTTCATACATAGTGTCTATAAAATTGCATATTCCAGTTTACATAATTTCATAAACACTTTCCTGTGAGTATTTCTACTCAGTCATTTAACAGTTGTGTAACATTTCATTTTGTCAATTTACTGTAAAACTTAAACATTACTCTGTTCTGGGCGCCTGGGTGGCTCAGTTGGTTAAGCGACTGCCTTCGGCTCAGGTCATGATCCTGGAGTCCCGGGATCGGGTCCCGCATCGGGCTCCCTGCTCAGCGGGGAGTCTGCTTCTCCCTCTGACCCTCTCCCCTCTCATGCTCTCTCTCTATCTCATTCTCTCTCTCAAATAAATAAATAAAATCTTTAAAAAAAAACATTACTCTGTTCTATTATATATACTTGGTTCATAGTAGGTTCTCAGTAAATATTTGTTGAAAGAATGTATGAATAGCTCACATTTATATTATGTGCATCTCTTCAATACTGTAAATAACACTATCTTTTTTTTTTAGATTTTATTTATTTATTTGACAGAAAGTGAGAAAGCACAAGCAGGAGGAGTTGCAGAGGGAGAGGGCGAAGCAGACTCCCTGCTGAGCGGGAAGCCCAATGCAGGGCTCAATCCCAGGACCCTAGGATCATGACCTGAGCCGAAGGAAGAAGCTCAACTGACTGAGCCATCCAGGTGCCCCAACACTCTTTATCTTTTGAATAATCTTTCTCAAAACGTTCTAAAAGTAGGATAATTATATCAAAATGCATGACACAAGGCAGGAATATTTTCATGATCATCAATATATATTACCATCATGCTGCATAAAGATTGGCACTAATTTAAAATAAGCCTACCACATTGTGATCTAATTTGTATTCTTTAATTACTCGTATTGTTTGATTTCTTTCATATAGTTACTATTTGGATATCCCTATGGTAAAACTCACATGCTGAGGGGCAGGACACTTTAGGGGGGAAGACTCAAAATTCCCCCTCTACCCATCAGGGCATCAGGAGTAGAGAATGAGGCAGCAAAAGGAAGAATGAAGCAGAAAATGAATTAGAAGGATATTGAAGACAGATGTTACAGTTTTGCCAAAGACTCACAGATGACAGACTATTACACAAAGGACTACCTCTCTGTTGCATCACATCAGGGGCGGGGCTGTTTTGTGCAATGAGCACCTGCAGCGTTAGAAGTACAGGCCGCAACCCTGCCTTCTTGGTTGGACTTGAGAGAGCTGATGCAGTACTGGGCATGGAAATGTTGATGAATTAGTATGAATCAGGGCCTGGTTGGCAATGTGATTTGCATACCTGTGGTTTGGGGTTAGGCATGCTATATCTTTACCTCTTTGCCTTGAAGAATAGACTTGGTTGAGTGGTTGAAATTAAGCAAGGAGACTTTGATCTGAAATGGTTTGGTAATATAAGCAACTGTGGGGTTTTGAAAAATAGTGTATTTTGAAATATTTTCAAACTTAGAGAAAAGCCAAGTGTGGCACAGAGAACATCCATATCCCTTCCACCTAGTTTCCTAACTGTTAACAGTTTGCTGCACTTGTTCTCTGTTATCAGGCCCCAGATCTCATTAAAATTGTGCTGACTGTCCCAACGAGGTCTCCTTTCCCTTTCCTGTCCAGGATTCCGTCCAGGGACATGGGTTGCATGCATGCGGTTGTTTAAGCTCTTCAGGCTCCTCCAATCTGAGATAGTTCTGTAGTCTTTCTCGATCTTTCACATCCTCGGCAGTTTTAGAAACTGCTGGTTTTACACTTTGTAGGGTGACCCACATGTGTCTCCTCAGGACTCGACTCAGGCCACATTCTTTCGACAGGAATATCCCAGAAATGATGCTATGCTCTTCTCGGTACCTCACATCGAGGGCACATGATGCCAACACGTCCTCTCATGGGTAATGTCAACCTTGATCACCTGGTCATATTGGTGTCTGCAGATTTCTCCACCCTAAAGACACCATGCTTTTTCTTTGTAATTAATTAGTATTTTGTGGGGAGATATTCCCAGATGATGCCAACGTCCTGTTCCTCATCAATCCTCCAGCCACCACCCTTAGCCTCCTGAATCACCCACTACTATCATGGTGCCCAGAGTGATTTTCTCTTTCCATTGGTCTGCCTACATTTATCAGGTGGCATTCTCCTATAAGGAAGAGAAGGGATTCCTCCCTGCTCCAGCTATCTCTTGCTGTGTATCAAACTATTCTTAAACTTCGTGGGTTAAAACAACATTTATCTTGTTTATGAATCTGCATCTGGGCAAGGTGATGTATCAGCTGGGGCTGGAGGACCCACTTCCAAGGTGGTTCGCTCACATGGGTAACAAGTTGGTACTGGCTTTTGGCTGGGACCTCAGCTAGGGCTGTCAGCCACACACCCTATATGAGGCCTCTCCATGCGGCTGCTTGATTCCATTCTAGGACTGAGGTTGAGATTCAATAGCAGGCATCCTGAGAGAGTGAGGTGGAAATGCATGGCCCTTTTCTGATACTATCTCAGAAGTCACATAGCTTCACTTTCATTGTACTCTGTGGTTGAAGGGGTCACAAGTATCCACCCAAGTTCAAGGGGAAGGGACATAGTCCTCCCCCTCAGTGGGAAAATTACATTGTTAACATCTTATTGTAAAAACAGCATGTAGCATAGAATAATATTGTGGTGGGTATCTTTGTAAAATACAGTCTGCCCATCCCCCCATTTAGTTATTCATTCGTTTATATCAATATGGGCTCATGGATTCCTATTTTATTCATTTTTTTTAATTTTATTATTATTATTTTTTTAGATTTTATTTATTTGAGAGAGCGAGAATGAGAGAGAGAGTACATGAGAGGGGAGAGGGTCAGAGGGAGAAGCAGGCTCCTCGCCGAGCAGGGAGCCCGATGCGGGACTCGATCCCGGGACTCCAGGATCATGACCTGAGCCGAAGGCAGTCGCTTAACCAACTGAGCCACCCAGGCGCCCACGGATTCCTATTTTATATAATTGGTTGTAATCAATTATTATCATTATTTATTCTGATGCTCAATTTGTCCCAGATTTGACCATTGGGAATCCCTTTCAAGGTGGTATCTGTGTTCTTTTGGCATCCCATTATTCTTTGAACACTTCCTCTAGTGGAGGGTGGTCTATAAAAACCATGATTTGGACCCTTGGTGTGCTCATTGCCAGTGGGTTGTCATGGCTTCTAGGTCCTCTTGACTACCTCTCAGAGCTAGTCCGTAAGAGGGCCTACAACACACACACACACCCCTATAACTATTTCTCCATTTCTCTGAGTATATATGTTTAAAAAACATGGGTTCATATCAAAACCTCCAATTTCAACTCAGAATCTTGGGGTTCAGTCTGGACTTGCTCCTTTCCATGTTTTTTTTAATTTTTTTAAAGATTTTATTTATTTATTGAGAGAGAGAGAATGAGAGATAGAGAGCATGAGAGGGAAGAGGGTTAGAAGGAGAAGCAGACCCCCTGCTGAGCAGGGAGCCCGATGCGGGACTCGATCCCGGGACTCCAAGATCATGACCTGAGCCGAAGGCAGTCACTTAACCAACTGAGCCACCCAGGCGCCCCTCCTTTCCATGTTTTTGGTATCTTCTCCAACGGTGAGTAACCTGGCGCTTATTATAATCCTCACTTATTTGCTCAGTTAATGTAACCAATTTTTGAACCACATGAGCCACCCCTGCACCTTACCACCAGCACTCTGCATTCTCCAACATCAGCAGGCACATTGCCAATGCTCTTCCATGTGGCATCTTACAGTGCTTCAGCACCCCGTGTCTTTGGGCACCAAGAGACACACCTCCAATGTGTCTCTGTGCAGCTCTCCTCTTCTTACCCTCCCATGTCCTTGGGTGCCAGTGGGCATGCTACTGACATCCTTCCATATAGCACCTCCTGTCCCCCTCCATAGCACTCTACATCTTCCGGCACCAGCAGGAATACCACTGATGTGTCTCTGTGTTGCAGCCCCCTTCACTGCCACTTACTCCTCTAAGCTTGGAAGGGAAGATGAAAAGGGAAGGTAAGCAATTGTGTTTTAACATGATCAGACCTGGCCAATACATGGTTCAGAGTCCTCTGTCTGTGAACATCCACACTAGTTCCTTTTTAATCATCTTTTAAAAACGTAAACTTGATCTTGCTTTTCCCCTACTTAAAACCCTTGGAGGACTTTCTGGTCCTTCAGTTAAAACCCCCAAACCCTACAGGACCCCACATTTGACACCCTGCCTACTTCTCCAGTATCATATCTTTTATTTCTCTGGGTTCAGTCAGTTTCCTAGAGCAGAATCTTCCAATCTCTTGCTTGGAGTGTGTAAACCTGGCTGTCAGTATTTTGGGAACTGAGCCAAGGGAAGGGACTGGAGGTCTGAGGTCTCAATGTTCAGAATGCAGACTTCAATTTAATCCTTGTTTTCAGCATGGCATCTCAGTGGGCCCTCAGCTTTGCTTGGTTTAAGTGTCCTATCTTTTGCTAGCATGGAGGAAGGGATCTGGGGACTCACTGTTCCTTTTAAAAATGTTCAATCAATCATCTTGACTTCAAGTCCATACCAAAACTCCCACTTCAGGGATACCTGGTACCTTTAGTTCCTGAGCCTTTTGGGGTTTGCAGTCCAAACAGCTTCCTTTGGTTTCAGCTTTCTCTAGGCCACTAAGTCAGTTACTACTCGTTTATCCATTTTCTAGTTTCCACATTTTGTGGGGGGTGGACGGGGGTGTGCTGTCTTGTCTCTTGTAGCCTCTCTTTCTGTTTCCTTTGTCCTCATGGTGTTTGGCCTTTTCATTCCTTTACTGTCTTTTTTTGTGGGGTCTCAGGAAGGAGCTAAGTGCATGTGTTCAATTTGCCAGATTTAACTGGAAGTGGCGTTCTTTCAAATAGCAAACACCCTGGTTCCTTTTAAAGCAGATCCCATGAACAAAAATTGGACTGCATAGAATCATGATATATTATAACTAGAAACAGTCATCCAGTCTAGTGGTTCTTGTGTTTTTCTTTTAAGGACTTTATTAAATAGAGTAGTTTTAGGTTTACAACACAACTGAGAGGAAGATACAGAGATTTCTTACGTACTCCCTGTTCCCACACATGTATAACTTCCTCCACTATCAACATCCCCCAACCAGAGTGGTTCGTTTGTTATAACCAATGACTCTACATTGACACATCATCACCCAGAGTCCATAGTTTATGTTGGACAAATACTCATACAGAGTATTTTTGCTGCCCTAAGAATCCTGTTTTCTGCCTATTCATCTGTTTCCCCAACACATACACCTGTGAACCACTGATCTTTTTACTGTCTCCATAGTTTTGCCTTGTCCAGAATGTGATATAGTTGGAATCCTATGGCACACAGCCTTTTCAGATTGGCTTCTTTCACTTAGTAGTATCTGTTCTTATCAGTTTAATATGCATTTAAAATTCCTCCATATCTTTTCATGGTTTCCTAGCTCATTTTGAGGGGGCACTGAATCATATTCCTTTGTCTGAATGTATTACCGGTCCTTGTCTTTTCACCACCAGGGACTCACCCCCACTCCCCCAAATCCCCATATTTGAAAAGATTTAGACTTCCAACACTCAGTTTAGGAAAATGGTCTAGTCAGTGCCTCATTTTACAGATGAGCAGATTGGGGCTCAGGGAAGAGAGGTGACTTGCCAGAATCTCACAACTAATGAGGGGCCAAGTTAGGATGTGAACCCAAGTCCCCTGCCTTCTGCTCTATCACTCCTTTTAGATCTAGGATGTGAGGTGTCTGATCCTTAAAACTGATGGGCCGGTGAGGGAAATCTGTCCCGATTTTCATGCTGTGCTTTTACTCAGTAATATCATCAGTGGCATTGAAATATTATTTTTTTTGGTGCCTGGGAGGAAAATGCCTCCCTCTCATCTTGAGGACCACCGAGGGCTAAACATACTGGGACTCACTGGTGCTTTCTCAGGGCCCCAGGGGAACTATTTGTTTGAAATGTAATAAAGGTTCCTCTGTATCAAACATGGAGAAAAAGCAATGCTGGGAACACTTCAGAGTCAGTGCGGGAGGTATTGTCTACCCCAGTCAACCAGCCAATCAGCAAGGACAGACCAGACTCCTACTGTGAGCTTTTCTCTGCCGGAAGTTACCAAGGATACACGGGCTTTGCCCTGAAGGGGTTTATGATCAAATTGCAGAGACAAAACATCCTATCAACCAGCCTGTAACCTCTCTAAAGGCATGGCCTTTGTCTTCCCCATTTCTTGTGGGCCTCAGTGCATCTGGCCTCCTTCTGGATACGCGGTACTTATCTATGGTTTGACTAAAGCTTCTTTGTTGCATTATTTCCTCTCCCCAACCGGGAAATAATGAGTGCGGAGTTGACGCAACCATGTAGCCCCGTTCCCGGAGGTAAAGTGACTACATACATTTTGTCTGGAAACTCACTGCTTTCTGCAGAATCCTTTCACAGTGGTAAAGGTTAAATTTTGCTATTCTCCTGGATCTTTTGAAAATATCTCCTACAAATGAGGAGGCTAACAATAAAACCCCTACTGTTTGTATAGGCTTTGTAGTTTACCGTGATCTCATTTAATCTCCTATCTTGTCTCTTTCCTCAGCGCTTTGTACACAAATGTTATTGATTCCCTCCAGAGGCAGTCATGTGTGGTGGAATAAATGGCATGCGGCTGGACTTTTAGCACCCTCCTCTTCAGTGAACTGAGTGTTATCAAGCCACTCGCTCCCCCTCCCTGGGCCTCGGTTTACCTACATGCAGAAAGAGGACAGTGTTTGGATTCCACAGAATCTGAGGCTCCTTCCACTTTCTGATTGGCGTGCAGAGCCTTTGTGTGGTTTGTGCGGTGGGCGTGGCTGTTCCAAACCAAAGGGCAGGGACAGGATGCAGTCTGATGATCAGGGACAGAGGGGGAGTGGCCGAACAGCTCTGCACATTGTGGGTGCCTCACTCCCTGTCCGTAGATTTCCCAGGCTGTTTAAGTTCATGATCCTAAGGGTACCGCCTGTCCGCCGCCCCCCCCCCCCCGCTGTCACACACCCCATGTCATTCAGGGTTTCTTTCTTTCCCAGGGTCGGCTTTAAAGCCAGCGGCAGATTTTCAGAGGTCTCGGATCTTCTTATTTCTTGCCCTCTTGACATCTGAGGCCTGAAAAGAACTTGGGTTGCCTGCCTAGGCAGGGTTCCGGAGGCAGCAGGCTTCTGTGTCTTCCGGGGCCGGGGGCAGGAGGGTGCCCGAGCCGGCGCAGGCGGCCATTGTTTGGGTATTGACTCAAAGGCGCTGGAGCCACAATGCACAGGAAAAAGGATGAGCTCATGACGGCTAAATGAAAAGATTCTTATCTTGGAAACAGCGGTTTCTTATGCAAAACAGGGGGCGGCAATGTGATTGTGCCCCACGGAGTACATTCAACAACAGGGATTTCAAATGAAGAAGCTATTTTGCATACCTACGGGAGCGGCAATGGGCCAGATTGTTCATTAATTAAAAAAGGGGCGGGGGGAGCGCCGGAAAAACCCACGCTCGCACTTGCGGCTGAACCGAAATAATTCATCTGCCTTCCTCTCAGTCCCAGTTGATCAGCTGGGAGACAAATGTTTTTTCAACCCTAGCCCCCTCCAGAGAGGGGAAGAGAGGGGAGAGGAGGAGGGAGGGCGAGAGTAGGGATGAGGCGGCGAGGCTGAGGCGGGGAAAGGGAGGGGTGTCGCAGATAACTGGAGCATAGATAACGGTGATCTCGCAACCATTTCTGTTTGGCGTTCAAATGTATTGTACAGAGCTGGTGGGTTTTTTGTTGCCTTTTTTATTCCCCCACCCGGGAGATTTACCTTCTAGTTCTGTTTGATTTCATATGAAAGAAGTCTGAGCAAATCCCCACTGATGGGGAGGAGAGGAGAGAAATGAAGAGGGTGGGTGTGGGAGAGGCTTGGAATATATTCTCTAACTACAGTCCCCCCCCATTTTCCCAACACTGACATGTGATCCCCTCAAGGGATGGACTGGAACTGTGGCTGTCCTGGAAATTCCGGAATGTGGGTCACCCACTGAATGGGTAATGCCCACAAGTGGAGAGTTGAATGCGGTTCAGGTGGGAGGCACCAACGCCTCCCACGCATCTTTCCTACCAGCCAGGCTGCTCTCCTTCTACTACCCCACACGATCTTTTGATTAGGAATAAGAATGGTTATCATTTATCAAGCACTTTCAGACACATTACTTCTTATGTTATCTCTCATAGCTGTGTGCCAGGCACTTCCACTTGTGTTTGTGTATGAGAGCTTCGCAGGCAGGCTGGGAAATAACTGAGTATTAGTGCTCCCGTCTTAGAAATGAGGGGACTGAGGCTCAGGGACATTAAGTTGGTTAGCCAAGGTTGCGCAACTTGGGTATTGCAAAGCTAGGATTTGAACTCACATTGGTCTGATGTCAAAACCTGTGCCTTAAAACTAATGTAACACTGTATGTTAACTATACTGGAATTAAAATTAAAAACTTACACACAAAAACACCCCCAAACCTGTGCCATAAACTACTGTGCAGTGCTAACTCTCCTCCCTTCCCCCATTCTTCCCTCAACTGTATTTGCCCAACTGCTACTGGCAAGCAGGGCAATGAGGGAGGTCCTTCCTGAATGCAACACACTCCCCCTAAGCACGCATACCCTTCGGTGGGGAACACAAGCTGAAGTCAGCATCCATCTTACCAGCTCAGATGGAGAAATGAACACATCACCTCCAGGCACAGCTGGACTGCCCAAGGAGCACATAGGCCTAGGTTCAGGAGGTAGGAATGCTTGTTTATCATTCAAAGGAACCTGGAGGACAAGTAGTTAAATCAGCGCTACCCTAGAGATTTAATCACCAGATGTACCTAATGAAATCTCTAACATAAAAATTAAAGATATTGTTCAGATTCTAAGTCTTAGGAAGTGGCACCAGAGCACCTGCTAGCAGGATCTCATGGGCCTCCAGTCAACCGCGTCCATCTTCTCAGAAGACCCCTGCCCCAAATTTTGCCCTTAAAAGCCCTCATTTGCAAGCCACTGGGGAGCTCAGGATTTTTAAGCATTAGGTCTCCATTCTCCTGGGTGATGCCACACCAATGAATCATCTATCTTTCTTCACCACAAAAAACAAACAAAAATGTTTGTTTTTATTGTTTTGCTGTGTGTTGAGCAGATGAACTCTCATTGGATTCAGCTAGAAGGCTAAGGAAGCAAGCCTGGTAGATCTCTTCTCTACCACAGGCTCCCTAGTATGATTCCTGTTTTTTTTAAGTCAGGTTTATTGAGGTATAATGTTCATACTGTAAAATTCTCCTTTTTCAAGTAAACAGATCAATGGGAATTTCAACAAACGTATGTTGTTGTGTCACCACAAACACAATCAAGATATGGAATATTTTCATTACCCCAAAAAGTTCTTTTGTGCCCCTCTGCAGTCAGTTCTTTCCCCCATATCCAACCTCTAACAACCACTGATCTATTTTCTATTCCCACAGTTTTGATTTTTCCTGAAGGTTATATAAATGGAATCATACAATATATAGGCTTTTGGGTTGGACATCTTTTATTTAGCATAATGCTTTTGAGATTCATCTGCGTTTTAGTTCATCCCTTTTTAATTGCCTCATAATAGTCCATTGTATGGATATACTATAATTTGTACATTTACCAGTTGATAGACACTTGGGTTGTTTCCAGCTCTGAGTGATAATTAATAAAGTGGCTATGAATACTTATGTACAGTTTTTACATGAACATATATTTTAATTTCTCTTGGGTAAATACCTATGAGTTGGGTTGCTGGCTCGTAGGGTAAATGTATACCTAACTTTATTAAAAAAGAATCTGCCAAACTGTTTCCAAAATGGCTGTACCATTTTGAATTCCCACCAGCAATGCATAACAGTTCTAGTTGCTCTGCTTCTTTGCTAATGCTTGCATAAGGTCAACTTTTTTTAATTTTAGGATTCTAATAGATGTGTATTTATGGTTTGACTTTGCATTTTCCTAACGACTAATAATGTTGAGTGTCCTTTCATGTTGTTGGGGAGGAGAAATTTTCCTTCTACCTTTTTAAGTTCTTTGGCTGGTCTAATAATTAAATTGACATAAGACAAATTAACAGGAGAAAAACAAATTTAATTTCATATGTACAGGAGCCTGACAAAGACACAAGAGGCTCAAAGACAGGCAATTGAGGCTTATGTGCCATCTTGAGCTAAAGAGATGGGATAGATGCCTGGGGCCTCAAAGGGGAAGAGGGTAATTCACAGGACAATAAGAAGAGCAGATGTTTGGTTATTAAATGTTTGTCCTGCCATACAGCTAGGTCATTCAGATAAAAATTATCTCTGGTAATAGCTCTCTCTCTCTCTGAGCCAGGCCCATGTCTAAATTCTTTTAGATAGTAAAGGGAGAAGGAAAAATTTTTCTTGAATCTGCTAGGTCTTGATTGCCTTCAGATCAAAATAATCCACCTGACAAAGTAACATATTTTGAGGTCACATAATTTGCTCCCCTCCAGTGTGCTCATTTGCCACCTAGATATCTTCTTTGGTTAAGTGTCTATGCAAATATTTTGCCCAATTTTTATTTTTATTTTTTTATTTATTTTTATTTATTTTTAATTTTTTTAAAGATTTTATTTATTTATTTGACAGAGAGAGACACAGTGAGAGAGGGAACACAAGCAGGGGGAGTGGGAGAGGGAGAAGCAGGCTCCCTGTGGAGCATGGAGCCCGATGCGGGGCTCGATCCCAGGACCCTGGGATCATGACCTGAGCCGAAGGCGGACGCTTAACGACTGAGCCACCCAGGCGCCCCTTGCCAAATTTTTAGTTGAGTTGTTTGTTTTCTTATGGTTGAGTTTTGACTTATAGAGTTTGGATACATGTCCTATCAGATATGTGTTTTGCAAATATTTTCTCCCAGTCTGTGGCTTACCTTTTCATTTTCTAACCCTTTCCCTCTCTTTTTTTTTAAAGATTTATTTATTTAGGGCACCTGGGTGGCTCAGTTGGTTAAGTGACTGCCTTCAGCTCAGTATTGATCCTGGAGTCCCAGGATCAAGTCCCGCATTGGGCTCCCTGCTCAGCAGGGAGTCTGCTTCTCCCTCTGACCCTCCCCCCCCTCATGCTCTCTCTCTCTCTCTCTTAAATAAATATAAATACCCTGTCTTTCAAAGAGCAGAAATTTGATGAACCTCAATCTGTGACTTTTATCATTTATTGTTCTTTCTTTCTTTGGTCATTTTTTTTCTTCAAATTTTATTTAAATTCTGGATAGTTAGAGGCACCTGCGTGGCTCAGTTGGTTAAGCGTCCGCCTTCAGCTCAGGTTATGATCCCAGGGTCCTGGGATAGAGTCCCACATCGGGCTCCCTGCTCAGCGGAGAGCCTGCTTCTCTCTCTGCCTGCCACTCCCCCTGCTTGTGCTCTCTCTCTGACAAATAAAATCTTTTAAAAAATAAATTCTAGTTAGTTAACCTACAGTGCAAAATTAATTTCAGGAGAATTCAGTGATTCATCATTTACATACAATACCCAGTGCTCAACATGACAAGTGCCTTCCTTAATACCCATCACCCATCTAGCCTATCACCCACCCACTTCCCTCCATCAACCCTCAGTTTGTTCTCTATCTTTAAGAGTCTCTTATGGTTTGTTTCCCCCTCCCTTTTTTCCCCTCCCATATGTTCATCTGTATTGTTTCTTACATTCCACATATGAGTGAAAGCATATGGTATTTGTCTTTCTCCAACTAACTTATTTTGCTTAGCATAATACACTGTAGCTCTACCCATGGCGTTGTGAATGGCAAGAGTTCATTCTTTTTGACAGCTGAGTAATATTCCATTGTGTATATATATCTTTGGTCATATCAAAGAAATCTTTGCCTAACCAGAGGTCATGGAGTTTTCTCTTATGTTTTATTCTAAGAGTTTTATATTTCAGCTTTTACATTTATATCTATGATCCATTTTGAGTTAATTTTCATATATGATATAAGGTAAGGGTCGAAGTTCTTTTTTTTTTTTTCATACAGAAGTCAAATTGTCCCACTACTATTTGTTGAAAAGACAATCCTGGGGCATCTGGGTGGTTCAGTTGGTTAAGCATCTGCCTTCGGCTCAGGTCATGATCCCAGGGTCCTGGGATTGAGTCCTGCATTGGGCTCCCTGCTCAGTAGAGAGCCTGTTTCTCTCTCCCTCTGCTGCTTCCCCTGCTTGTGCTCTCTCTCTCTCTGTCAAATAAATAAAATCTTTAAAAAAAAAAAGACAACCCTATCTCTATTGTCTTTGCCTTTTTGTCAAAAAATCAACTGACCATACATGTGTGGGATTACTTATAGGTTTTCTATTCTGTTCTATTGATCTATATAGACAGCCTTATGCCAATACCATACTGCTTTGTTTACTATAGAGTCATACTCTTGAAATCAGATAGTGTAGGTCCTCCAAATTTGTTCTTTTAAAATATAGTTTTGGCTCTTTTATATCATTTGCTTTTCTATAAAAATTTTAGAATCAGCTTGTCAATTCCTACAAAGAAGCCAGCTGGGATTTTGACTGAGATTGTGTTGGATCTATAGACTAATTTGGGGAGAATGGACTTCTTAACTCTATTGAGTCTTCTGATCCATGAACGTGGTATACCTCTCCATTTATTTAGGTCTCTTTTAATCTATTTCATCAGTGTTTTGTAGTTTTCAGCATACAAATCTTGCACGTATTTTGTTAGATTTATCCCCCTAAGTATTTCATTTTTATTATGCTGTTGTAAATTGTCCTGTTGTTTGTTAAATTTCAATTTTCAGGGTGCCTGGGTGGTTCAGTTGGTTAAGTGTCTGACTCTTGATTTTGCCTCAGGTCATGATCTCAGGGTCCTGAGATCAAGCCTGTTGTTGGGCTCCACACTCAACAGGGAGTCTGCTGGGGATTCTCTCTCCCTTTCCCTCTGCCCCTCCCCCACTCACATGCGCACACACTCTCTCTCTCACTCTCTCTCAAATAAATAAATAAATAATCTTTTCAACTGATATACAATTGATTTTTGTATATTGACACTGTGTCCTATAATATTGCTATACTCTTATGAGTTCTAGGAAGTTTTTGGTACACTCTGTGGGATTCTCTAGGTAGATGATCATGATGTCTGTAAATAAATATGGTCTTATTTTTTCCTTTTCAATCTTTGTGTCTTTTACTTCCTTTTCAATCTTTGTGTCTTTTATTTCTTTATTCTTGCTTAACTGCCCTAGCTAGAACCTCCAATGCCATGTTGAATAGAAGTGGCAAGAGCGGATATCTTTGTCCTGTTTCTGATATTAGGAGGAAAGCGTCCAGTCTTTTACCATTAAGTGTGATGTTAGGTATAGTGTTTTTGTAGATGCCACTTATCAGGTTGAGAATGTTCCCTTCTGTTTCTGGTTTCCTGAAAGTTTTTATAATGAGTGGATCTGGATTTTTGTCAAATGCCTTTTCTGCATGAATTGATATATGGTTTTTATTTTTCATCCTCTTGATATGATAAATTATACTGATTGATTTTCAAATGTTTAACTACTCTTACATTCTTGGGATAAACCTTACTTAGTCATGAGGTATTATCCTTTTTATGTGTTGCTGAATTCGATTTGCTGATATTTTGCTGAGGATTTTTTTTTTTGTCTATGTTTATGAGGGATATTGGGCTGTAGTTTTCTTATAATCTCTTCGTCTTGTTTGGTACTTATTGAATTTTGAATTGGAGTTATTTTTCAAGTAGAGAGGCTGAATTTAGAGTTGGTCTGAGGCACCAGTGTTATAAGAAGGGCAAATTTTTCTGAGGCATTCCCTTTGCCTTCCTCTGCTTGGCTAAGCCACACTATTGACAACTGCAGATGGCGCTGGACTCTCAAATAGTCCCTCTGCCACTCAGAGCTGTGAAATTTTCTGTCTCCCTTCTCTGCTTCACTTCCAAACCAACAACACAATGCACAAAACAACAGGAACCCGTTCCCTGTATGTAATAGTTACCTAATCAGACACACTAAACGTCAGGGATCCAAGAGACCTGTAGTCCTATCTCTCTGTCTATGCTTCAGGTGATTAGAATGAGCTCAGGGGGCACCTGCACACATGGTCACCAGGGTGCAGGGGATGCTGAGGGGAGATTGCATCCAGCTTGTGAATGGGAGCACTTTCAAATTGTCACCTGTACTTAGCAAAGGTTTGAGAGTTCTCTATAGTACCCTGGGTATTTAACAAGCATTCTGATGCTGAGTAATGATTACAGCTGTACATGAAATAGAAAGATTAGAGTCTCAGTTGCCTGCTTAATATGTAAATGTACCCAGTTATGTGTGAGTGGTTCTAATGAAGTAACTTAAACTTCTGTTTTCTACATTGAGAGTGATTGAGGAAAAAAACACTCTATAACCCCATCAGAAATTAGCAGTCCGCAGGCCCTTTGAAGGGACTCCGTGGTGCTGCCTGGCCTGGGGCTAGGAGGCAGTAGGACTGGGTTTTAGCCCAGGCTTTACAATTGATGTCCACTTCTCTGGGCAATAGGAAGGCAGTAGGAAGTAGACTTCCTTATCTCCAGCTGAGCTGAGAGAGTTGTTGATGATGGATTGTGAAATAACTTCACTTACCTATTTACTTTGGATTGGTTCTCATTCAACATACAGGTATGGATAAAAATAGCAGCTACCAGGCACTGTGCTAGTCAAATCTAGAAGATCTGTGTTTTGGCTAATCTAGGGCTTTGTTTATATTATTTTCTTCAATCATCACACCAATCTTGGAAGACAGGAATTAATATACCCCCATTTTATAGATGGAGAAACTGAGGCTCACAGAAGGCAAGTTCTTGACCTGATCTCACCGTGTAAGTTAATGGCTAGGCTGAGGTTCAAATTCAGGTCTCTATGGCTGCACCTCCCTGTCTCTCCCACTACTGAGGATGATAACATCTGCCAGAATTCTCACATACCTGTAACTGGATGTGCTTGGAACGACAAGGAGTAGTCTGTGTGCCTGTGAGGAGGAACTAGATCCAGACAGTGACTAGGGTTGAGCACTGCCTCTTGCACCTCACCACATACACACTGTTCTCGGCATTTCACGAGGAGGGCAATGATTTGAATTGTGGCTCTTGTTAAAGTCTGGTTTAGAAAGAGTGCAAGACTTCCACTTGCTATCTCTCTAGCAGTAAAGGGTCTTTCTCCAGCCACTCTCACAGTGGCTGAGGGACTGTGTTCTATGGAGTGTCTCCAATTGGAAAAAAATTATAGCCCTTATTGTACACTAGACACTCTCTAATCACTTTCCACACATTCACTCATATAATCCTCACAACAGTTCTGTGAGAACCCTTAATATTCCCATTTCGCAGATGAATAAACTGAGCCACAGAGAGGTTAAGTAATTTTCCAGTCTCCCAGCCAACAAGAGGCAGAGCTAGGATTTGAACCCAGACAGTGTGGTAACTCTAAGGCCTGTGCTGGTCCATATGGTAGCCACTAGCTGAAATCCTGACTGAAATCCCACATGTGGCTATTTAAATTTAAATAAATTAAAATTAAATGAAATTAAAAATTAAGTTTCTCAGTCATACCAGCCACATTTCAAGGGCTTAATAGTCATGTGTGGCTAGTGGCTACCATATGGGATGGTGCATTTATAGAACATTTCCATCCTTACAGAGAGTTATATTGTATATCACTGGGTTATATTCTGTGCATTTAATAGGTTAAAAGACGTTGAGATGGTATGGCCATCTCAGAGGACAATCTGAGTACATCTCCCTGTGTTCCTGGGTTGGTCTCCATTTATTTTGGTCTCCAATTTTCTGTCCATTCCCCTTTTTACTTGATTGGTGAACAGGATAACATTTTCAGCCCTTTCTAAACCTGGCTTTAAACTCTGACCTAAGCGTCTTCTGCTAGCCACCACCCACCCCCACCTCCCCCAGTCCCACCTGACCTCGGGCTCCTACTGATGCTTTGATTTTCAAAGAGCCGCAGACTCTGCTCTGGACTTAGTGTTAGGTCGTGGCAGACCACTTCTGGAAGCCCCAAGTCATGGCGGGGAAAGAAAAGATGTCAAGGGGGTATTTGGCTTTTAGCCCCTTGCTACTTCTGTCTCCGGACCTTGGCCCTTACCGTATAAGTCTGATATGTTGTTTACAGGAGGAGAAAAAAAATAAAGAAGCTTCCAAACAAGAACCACAGAATAGAACTCTGCAGCAGTTCTCTTCTGCTACACTGATTTATAGGCATTCCCACAAAATTCCCCGGGGCTGGGGCCAGCTGCCAAGTGATTGACAGTGATTACCAAAGGAGAGCTTTGTGGGTTTTCAGAGGCCTAACAAAGTAAGGTCCTCCTTACTAGCAGATGGCTGTCTATAGGGAAATTGACAAGGCTCTCTCCCGGCCACCCCTAAAATAAATTTCCCTCTGGAACTTGCAGGGAGTCTGTGATGCCTTCTCCCCTTCAGAGTGAGTGTGTTGTTTACTTATTGGCCCATATGTCACATCAGGGGGTCAGTGTTACCCATTCTCCCCCCAGGGGACTGAGATGAGCGTGGGTGAGGACATTTTGATGGGCAGGGAGTAGTTTGTTGAAAAGTTGTAGACATGCCAGACACACTTCACTTAGTCCTCTCGTTAGCCTGTGGCCCCTTCTGTAGGTTCAGATTCAGGAAGGAAGGACTCTCAAATAGTCCTTTATCGGCACACTGCCTCCCATAAATGGAGAATTCTCAGGGCATGCCAGGACCAGGATTTCAAGAATAATACTGATAAGCTTTTAAAAAGAAAGGGGAGGCCACTGAGTGAGGATGTGTGGTTAGGTCTTGGCATCTGTGATCAATACAGCAGGTGCTTTGCTGCCACACTGATGGGGGGGGGAGGTGGTGTCAGAGGCTTTTTATCCCACGAAGCACCCAGGCCCTGGGGGAGAGGTGACTTGGAGAGCCTCTGTCTGAGTCAAAGTTGTCCTCTCTCCTTGTTCCTATTCCTGGAAGCAAACTGTTGCCCTCATGTGTATTGCTAGAAAATCTTCTCAACATGACCTGCAGGGCCCATCAGATAGCACTAACAAACCCTCATACCAGAATGGCTGCCTACAGTTTACAGAGCATTGTCAAGTCTTTGGTCTCCTGTGGTCTCTGAGGAGGAGGGGATGGCAGTATCATCTCCATTTTAATGGTCAGAAGATGGAGGCTGAGAGAAGCCTCAAGGTTTCTTTGCAAGGTGGTGTTTCAGTGGAACCTGACTGAAATCCCACATATCTGGCTACCCTTCTGCTTCTCGAAGCTTCTAGTAGCTCATCCTGCTGTCTCTTGTTGGGCCTTTGGGAGATGGCAGAGAAGTTTGGTTTCTGGGAAGGGAAAGCATCATAGTTGGCATGATGTACTTCATGGGCTCTCCTCTGCCTCACATTTGTTCTTCGGCTTCCCCCCGTCGGAGCTCGGTCCCTCTTGTTTTTCTGGAGTCAGAAAGCCCCGCCAGCATTATTTTGCCACTGGCCAAGGTTCAGTGATGCCAGTGTGGACATAGGAATAAAGGGAATGTTCTGCACTACCCTGTCTTCTAACTTTATGAGATAATGTCCAGCATGTCTTGCTGACTGACAGTGCTCATGGGGATAAAGCCATCCTTTGAGGACCACAGAGTGCTTTAAATGGCAGCTTAACAAGTTTGGGCTTTATCTTGTAGACAGAGGTTAGCCATGATAGGGTCAGTGTGCTGGGGGTTAGAAGGCATCTCTTGGAAAAAGATTTGCTCAGGGATGTTGTTGGACAAGCAGGAGGCAGGAACAGCTCTGCCGAGGTAAACAAGGTGAAGGGATCATTTCAGAAATGTGATCCAAGGAAGACTTTGTGCCAATTAATCACAATTGCTGGCTCCTCACCTTCCAGCATATGGTTACAATAAGCTGGTCACAGCCTTCAAGTGTGTTGTAATTGTCTGTTTACCTGTCTGCCTTCCCTGCTTTTGTGTGAGCTTTGAGAGCAAAGGGGCCTAGTCTTATTCCCCAGTTCCTAGCACAGGGCAAGACCTAGAGTAAATGCTCAGTAAATGCTTGTTTGAATGATGGGAATTTCACACCTTTGTTCACAGGTACTGCCAACAAATTCCCGTCAAGAACTGCCAATCCTTAGCAGAGTCTTTTCCTGCTTATATATTAGGCATCTGCTTGGAGCCACTGGGGTCCTGTTTAATGGGCTGAAGCAGGTCTTGACTAACTAGAGAGTAGCTGGCTAAATGGAGCCCTGGTGACTGGTGGAGGCAGGTTTTTCCCTTAAGGGCCTGTTAAAGAAAAATTATTCTGACACCTGTTAAAATGGTAAAGAAGACTTTCTTCAAGACTATTGCAATAGGGGAGAGAGAGAGACTGAACTCAACTCCTAACATAACAAGGACAAGTGGGGATTATTAGCCAATTAGCAGAGTGAGGGGGTCAGTGGACGCAAAATTCCTCAGAGAAATTTGATTAGATGTTGTTTTGGAGTGAATGTTTGTAACTGCTCCCCCATTCATATGTTGGTATTTGGAGATGGGGCTTTTGGGAGGTGATTATTTAGATGAGGTCATAAGGGTGAGCCCCCATGATGGGATTAGTGTTCCTATGAAAAGAGGAAGAGAGACCAGCATTTTCTCTCTCCCCTTCTCCCCTTTATGATGACGCAGTGGGAAGGTGGCTAGCAGCCAGCCGGGATAAGGATTCTCACCAGGGACTGAGCCTACCAACTTCTTGATCTTGGATGTGCCAGTCTCCAGAACTGTAGGAAATGAATGTTGTTGAAGCCATCCAATCTATGGTAGTTTGTTATAGCAGCCCAAGCTAAGACAGACATCCAGGCTGAGGGAATTTTTGCTAAAGGCAAGCCAAGGATTTAGGAATCAGGGCTGGGGGATGCCTGGGGGGCTCAGTGGTTAAGGGGCTGCCTGGGATCGAGCCCCACATGGAGCCTGGGCTCCCCACTCAGCAGGGAGTCTGTTCCTCCCTCTGCCCCTCCCCCAACTTGTTCTCTCTCTTTCTCCCTCTCTCCCTCTCTCCCTCTCTCTCTCAAAGTCTTAAAAAAATCAGGGCTGGGGGGAATGGGGAACTTGATCAGATATCAAGTGTGATCAGATGTCTCTGGTGGGGGGGATTTTTGCTAAACTGACTTAGCAGGGTTCTTTGCTAAAGACAGGCCAAGGTCAGGGCCTAGTTGAAACGAGGGCTTAGAAGAGCCTGACTAAATTTCAGTGGAAGAGGGCGTCTTTTTCAGGCTTAATTGGCTGAGGCCCAGTTTTGCCCATTATGTCTGCCATTTGCTGCACCACTAACCTCCATTTGCCCAGGTAGGCACAGCTGATGGGAAACCTGAGCTGATGCCAATGGTTGCCCAATGAAGCTATCCACTAAAATTTCCCTGGGAGCAGCTTGAAAAATACCTATGCCTGGGCCCTGTCCCATACCTACTAAATCTGAATTGATGAGCATATGTTTAACAAGCTCTCCTGGTGACTCTCATTATCAGCCAGGTCAGGGACCCACAGGTTTACACTATGGATTGACCAAGAGGGAGAAAGGGAAGGAGAACTGGTTGTTGGGGGAGGGGATCCAATATCTACTTTGCTCCCTTTTTCCATAGACATGGGTTCCTTCCACCCCTGGAGATGCTAGGACTTGTGTACTCGGCAAAATGGCAAAGTAAATGAATATTGTTTGTAATATTTGACCTCACCCTTATGACCTTGGCTTTTTGGGCTTTTTTTTTTTAACTTACAAAATTTTTAAGTAGTCTCTGATGTAGGAAAGATGTTAGGGTTCGAAGCCGAGGGCCAAGAAAGAATTCTTGAGACGTCTTTGGCATGAAAAGGTGGTTTTATTAAAGCACCGGGACAGGACCCGTGGGCAGAAAGAGCTGCACCGGGGTCATGAGGAGTGGTCCATTATCTACTTGCAAGTTGGGAGGGGGGTAGGGAGAGTGTAAGTCTCTAAGGAATTTTGGAAGCAAGGTTTCCAGGACCTTGAGGAGGCCTTGTTAGGAAAAGGTCATTTATTACTGCCTAATAAAACCTTAGTCATGAGACCTTTCAGATGTATATCAGTGGGTTCTATGCTTGGGGAATGACTGCCAACATATATCTTGGGGTGGCGGTAGAGATAAAGGAAGTTTCCAAAGGAACTTTTATGTTAAAGTAGACTTATAGGATCCTGAGGTTCGGGCTAAAATCGCCTTTCGTCCTTAGAAAAGTGTTAACATCAAGCAGCTGATCTCCTAGAGGAAGGTCACTCTGCTAGTTTCAAGGACTTGTGAATGGGCTGTAAGTAGTAAGGAAATTTTTCTTTTGCTGTTTCCCACATCAGGCTGCACACCCAACGTGGGGCTTGAACTCACCACCCTGAGACCAAGAGTCACGTGCTCTACTGACTGAGCCAGCTGGGCGCCCCTAAAATTTAATAAACTATACCTCTGACGTAGGGCTTGAACTTACAACCCCGAGATCAAAAGTAGCATGTTCCAGACTAGGTACCGCTTTCTAAGGTTTATATTTTTGATGAGGCAGACTGGTGTCTTTTGAAAGGGGACAAATCCAGAAGTTAAAGGATTGGATGTCCCCAAAGTAGGAGATTCAGATATCGGGCAGTGGGGGTGGGGTGGGAGGGCAGCAAAGTTTCGTGCGTGCGTGCGTGTGTGTGTGTGGAGGTGAGACTGTCTAGGATCCCTACAAATTACACAGAGCTGCTTTCTTTGTGCCTAAAAGCGGCTCAGATACTTTGTCTATGCCCCAGATTCTTAGGACTTTCTGGGGGATATTAGGCAGAGTCCTTTCATTTTCCTAAAAGGACAGAAAAAATGAAAGATTTAAAGCTAAACCAGGACCCTCAGGTAAGATGCAACCCTTACTGAAATAGCACTGTGTCAGCAGAACATGGTCCCATTGCCTCATTATCAGGTGAGGTCAGGACATTATTTCTGGCAGCTTGTGAAAGCCACAGCCTGTTTGAAAAAAGTCTTCCTGAAGGTTTAATACAGCCTGCTCTGGCTCTTTTCTCAGGACCTCAGCACACTTGCGCGTGCTCTCTCTCTCTCTCTCTTTTCTTGGGCCTCCTTTTAAGATGCTAATTAAATTTGCTTGATCCACTGGCCCCCAGCTCCAGCTAATTTGGGAGATCAAGAAAGGGAGTTTGATATCTATAAAAGATGTGTCTGTCTTTCCACCTGAGCTACCTTTGTATTTCATTCTGTTTTATTACAGGAAATTGTGTCAGGGGCTCTAAACACTAACATACATAACATTGATTGTATTCTGCATAACAAATTGGATTAGGATAATTACCACACAGATGTTAAAAAACCCAAAATGCAAATCAATGCAATTAGTCATGACTTAATATACTATAATTCACACATTGGAATGTCTTATTGTGATTATACTATTTTAGAACAAAACGCTTTAACAAAAAAGGAAGAAAAGAATTCTTTTAGTCTGGCGCTGCACGTGCTCTGAACAAGAAATTGTTTTATGCTAATTTGGAATTTGACTACTCAGAATTCTTATTAACTAATCAGATCCTTCAATTTCTCTTGCCGCCTTTTATATAGAGAAAGCTGCTTCTTTAGCAAGACAATTTCATGCACAATTCAACTTGAATTGCCACCATTATGAACAAAGGAATTTGCACACGGATGCTTTTGACAAACATGGCTTTAGAAAACCGAGCCTTGGGTGATGGGGGTAGGGGCCCCCCTCTTTGATGGCCAAGACCCTGAAACAAAGCAGACAAGTGTAAACAATTGGAAGGGGTCCAAGTTAGCCCACAGATAAGCAGACCTGTCCTGGGGGCAGTAGGCTCAAGAGTTGCCACAAAGCATTGTATAGCTTTTGCCTAGCTGAGAGGGTCAGTGGGGCCTGAATTCCAGCCCGGGATCCACGCTCCAAGTTCTACACCCAGGTGACCCAAGGAAAGAGCACCTCTTTCTAATTCACACAAATGTGACTTACGGCTACAAGGCAGGGGTTTGGTCTGAGAGCGAAGAAAGCAAAACAATCAAGTCTCATTGCCAGAAACTGCAGCAGCTAAGACCCCTGGAGTCTAAACTGTGAACTCAAATCTAATTCCTACATTCTGTTCTGGTTTATCCTACAAGCCCACCACCCTAACCCTAGTGCTCTGCTTTTGCTTAGAATTCCCCTGAGATCTAAGTTTTACACTCTCAAGTACATGCTCTTTTTGATTGTTTTCTATGTCAAAGCTTTGCACGCCCAAATGATCTGGGAAAAATTATTTTCCCTCTACCCTTCTAGATTCTTGATTGAGACCCCCTGTAATAAAAAGATTAACAGGAGAAAACAAACATGTTTAATAGCATGTATACTTTCTGTATACATGGGAGAGACCCAGGAAAACTGAGTAACTCCCAGCAATGGCTCAAGCCAGCACCTTAAATATCTCTGGCAAAAGACAAAAGATGTTGGGGGTGGGGGGAGCCAGTTAATGGGAGGCTATCATGAAAAGCATAGTAAACCAGAGTATGGTTGTTATGCAGGTCTATGTCCTCGCCCCCTCCGTTGATAAATTTCTAGAGGCTTAGAGTCCTTCTCTTCCTCCACTGAGAGGGGGACACCCTTACAGATGGAGATTTCTCTTATAAATGTAAATGTCTCTTACAAAAGGGGAACTTCTCAATTTTCAGAGCTTTCCCTGAGTCTGTATTTCTTGAAAATAATTAGCCTAAAAGAATCCTTATGCCAAAGAGGCATAGTATGGGGTAGCAAATTCTGTCCCCCTTAAGTGCTAGGATAGTGCTGCCATCATCCTCTCTGGGGTCTCCTCCCCCACCTAGAGTCACCAGATTTAGCAAATAAAAATAAGGGATTCCCAGTTATTTTTTCTTTTTTGCCTAGCTAATTTGAATTCCAGATACACAACGAATGCTTTTATAAATACATAAAAATGAATAATATATCACATGCAATAGTTTGGACATACTTACATTAAAATTAGCGTTGTTTATCTGAAATTCAAATTTAACTTGGGTTCCGTGTTTTATCTGGCAACCCCACCCCAGCACAAAGCACAGAGCTTGTTGATTAAAATAGATCTAGGCCAGTGGTAATCACATTTGAGCCTTTATCAGGATCACCTGGAGGTGATTAAGACACAGATGGCTGGTCCCCCACCCCCAGAGTTTCTGATTCAGCAAGTCTGGGGAGGTGCCTGAAAATTTGCATTTCTACAAGTTCCCAGGTGATGCTGCTGCTCGTCTGGGGACCACACAATTGAGATCCACTGCTCTGGCTCAACCTCAATAAATAGATCCATTGGGAATGAAGCTCTTGTTGCCAAATTGATAATGAGCAGGCGGAAAGCTTTCCTGACCTCTTGCAGTGGGGTCTGTCGGCTCCCTTCAGGTGCTCCTTCAAGGAGCGGGTATTCATCTGTGAGGCTCTCAGCTTGCTAGGGTGAAATCCCTAGAAATAATAATCCCCCTTGACTGCCTTAGGTTAGTGATAAGCAAAATTGTGGTGTGGATTTGTTGCTTCTAGCCTCGTTTGAACTTCCTTCAACTTGAACTACTCTGCCTTCCTTCTAGATGCCACTGTCTTTCCATTCTTGAACCAGGGATGGCAAATCTGTGTTGTGGGTCCCAGTGAAGAAGGACTCCACCCATTTCTTCAGCAGGGAAGCTATTATTTGGGGGTTACTGGCAGTTTTTAGTGAAGACCTTGATTTCCTTTGAGGCTTTCTTCCTTTCTTCTCGGCAAGTCATGAAAATGGCCCTTTAGTTATAAAAATGTAAAGCAGAATATGCCCAGTGACAGGACACTGACAGCCGTCAGGGGGGAATGAGGGGAATTTGCATAAGGAGTACCAGAACTTGTCTTTGAGACTGGGATGAGGTCCTGAATATCTGACTGAGATCCTGACCCTTTCTATTCAAGGCCCAAAGTTATTGTAACATGTTGGGTTGGACTAGTGTGGTCCTGGCCCATTCTAGAAATTGGGAAAGGGCAACAAAACTCCTGAGATAAAAAGCACTCTGAGAGTAGGAGACAGGATCAAGTGGCTGGCCTGGGCACTAGAGGTCTGTGGTGCAAGGGATTAGGAGACGCTGCTTTTAATCTGCTGATACAGAATCTGCCTCAACACAGCCCCTCTTGGGGGCAACTTCGTGCTACAAGCAAAGATACATTGTGCATGAAAGAGTTGGAAGAGCCTGGGTCTATTTTTTCTTGAAACATTTGTCTGGGGCAAGTATGTTCCATTGCCCTTGTGGGACATAATCCAGCCCAGCAGTCAAGTCTGTATAGTGGTCTCAGAGTGTACTTGATACCCTGTATTCTTTTTTTTTTTTTAAGATTTTATTATTTTCCATAGTGGCTCTATCAGTTTGTATTCCTACCAACAGTGAATAAGCTCCCTTTTCTTCTACATCCTCCACAACACCTATTGTTTCTTGTGTTTTTTATTTTAGTCATTGTGACAGGTGTAAGGTAGTATCTCATTAAACAGTATGGAGGTTCCTCAAAACATTAAAAATGGAATTACCATATGATTCAGTAATTCCACACTGGGTATTTACCCAAAGAAAACAAACACTAATTCAAAAAAGTACATGTACCCCTATGTTTATCACAGCATTATTTACAATAGCCAGGTTATAGAAGCAACCCTGGTGTCCATCAATAGAAAAGAAGGTGTGGTATATATATATATATATATATATATATATATATATATGATGGAATATTACTCAGCCATAGAAAAGAATGGGATCTTGTCATTTGCAACAACATGGATGGATCTAGAGGGTATAATGCTAAGTAAAATAAGCCAGTCAGAGAAACATAAAATACCATACGATTTCACTTATATGTGGAATTTAAGAAACAAAGCAAATGAACAAATTTTAAAAAAGAAACAAAAAACCCCCCTAAAAACCAGGCTCTTAAATATAGAGAGCAAACTGATGCTTACCAGAGGGGAGATGGGTGAGGGCTTGGGTGAACTAGGTGAAGGTGATTAAGAGTACCCTTATCACGATGAGCACTGAGTAATGTATAGACTTGTTGAATCACTATATTGTACACCTGAAACTAATATAATACTGTATGTTAATTGTACTTGAATTAAAAAATAAATACAAACTTTAAAAAACAAAAAAAGATTTTATTATTTATTTGAGAGAAGGAGAAAGAGAGTACAAGTCGGGGGAGGAGCAGAGGGAGAGGGACAAGGAGACTCCATGCTGAGCACAGAGCCCAACTTGGGGTTCCATCTCATGACTCTGATCATGACCTGAGCTGAAATCAAGAATCAGATGCTTAATTGACAGCCACCCATGTGCCCCAGATACCCTGTATTCTAAGGAACCTCAAGATAGAGGCTGAATTTCCTGTCAATATGGGCATATAAAAACTCAGTCATGGTAATCTAAACATTAAAAGCAATGCAAATTTGTACTTTGAGTTGGTGAAGTCAATGTACTTCTTATGCATTATATATATGGTGCTGCTCTCATGGTCTCACTGTTATTTGATCACAGCCTTCTTTCCCATTGATCCTGGGGGTGCTCTTTGTACCCGCCGATTATTAATTAGGGCCTTCTTGGTTGCAAGTGACAAAAAACACTTTTTAATCTTTATGTAGTACTTACTATATGCCAGGTAGTGTTCTAAAGGCTTTATAAATTTACAATTTTTTACAGACTCTTTTTTAAAGATTTTATTTATTTGAGAGATAAAGAGAGTGAAAGAAAGAACACGAGTGGAAGGGAGGGGCAGAGGCAGAAGCAGACCCCTCACTGAGCAGGGAGCCTGATGCAGGGCTCAACCCCTGGACCCTGGGATCATGACCCGAGCTGAAGGCAGATACCTAACCGACTGAGCCACCCAGGTGCTTCTTTACAGACTCTTTTAATTCAACCATAGAAGGTGGAGATATTATCCCAATTTTCCAGAGTAAACAAAAAGATTTTTTTTTTTTGGTATGGATTCAGGGGTATCTCACAAAACCCTGGTTCCTGAATGTAAGTGATCTTCAGAAATGAACTGGGACCCTGGGATAAGTCCTACCTGGATTCTCTACCACTTGTTACTGTACCTCTTTGTATCTGTGTTTCATTCTTCTTTCTTCCATTAGATCAGGTTTCTCTTTCTAGATCATATGGAGGAAAATACAGTGTCTAATACCACCCAAGTTTCACATGCGATGAAACTGACCATCCAGAGAGTGAAACTGATCTCTCTCTTAATTAAATAAATCCTATTGGAGGGAATTTATTAGTTCAGTTTGGGTTAGGCGTCCAGTCCTGGACTCAGTCTCTTGGGGATCAACTTTTGCTAACCAAATGTAACTTATAAAAGAGGGATTTATAAAACTATGGACAGAGGGCAGCAAGTCACATTGCAGGAACATGGAGTTCCCACTGATACCAGGTAGATAGAGGAAGGAAAGGGAAAAGTCCTAGAAATGAAGCACTGGGAAGACAATAGCGGTCTGCAAAACCTTAACTCCTCATTCCACCTGGCTCCTACCAAGTGATAACAACTGGCACATGGTACTATTTGTTATCTCTGCTCTGACCTCCTCCTATCAGTATGGGTTGTGGATGTGGTAGCTTCATTTATACTCATTGTATCGGTCCAAAGGGAGGATCTTCACATCTGTCCCAGGTCGTCCCCTGTTCTCTGCCCAGGTAACCCTTTTCTGCTCCTATGCAATACAGCTTGACCTCCTCCTGCAGTCAACTGCTCAGTCAACTGAACACAATTTTAGTGACCTTTTCCTAGGCATGGTGACAGAGCTGTTACAGAGAAGGAAATTGCCTCTGAGAGGATGTGGCAGTTGGAGGAATGAGGCAGGGTAGAGGTGTCAGTAAGAAAGTTTGTCTATCCGGCAATTTAGTCAGCTACTAGTTAGGCCCAGAGACAGTTTTTCAGAGATACTTAGGGGTCAGTTAGCTCATGGAGATGGACTCATGCTAACCAAATCTAAAACACAAGGGATTGAGATACAAAGCCAGAGTTCCATTTTATTCATTTTCCAGGGGTACAGAAAATTGTTCATCAGACTGGAGTTAGCATGTCAGCTGGTAAGGCCAGACTCGAAAGGGAAGGTTAGTAATAGAAGAAAGTTGTTTGGGGAGCAAGGAATCAGAACTAGGAGAACTCCTTGGATTATCTTTAAAATAATTTTGAGTATAGTTGACTCACTATTACATTAGTTTCAGGTGTACAACATAGTGATTCAAATCTCTGTATGTTATGCCGGGTTCACCACAAGCAGAGCTACTCTGTCACCATACAACACTATTACAATACCATTGTCTATTCCCTATGCTCTGCATTTTAGTCCCGTGGTTTATTCATTCCATTCTGGGATTATCTTAATGGCATCTGCCATCCACCTATGATAGCCCCGCCCTAGAGATAGAGCAGAGAGCAGGGACTAAATATTCATACTTGTATGTGAGAATGAGCTTTCCTGGGCCAGTTGAGCAAGATATTGAGAGTTTCTTGTTCTTTGACTCACTGCCGTCTAGATCTCAACACTAGCCGCTTCTTTGGTTAACACGTCTATCTTCAGCTTTAGTCAAGTTACCTTGCAATCAGTTATCAGCAGCGTTGCCTCAAACCGGTGAGAAAGAAACATTGTTCTGCCATATGATAATTAATGGTTGCAGCTAAACATTTTTTTCAACACTGAGTTAAACTTAAATAGGTTTCTTTTCCATAGGACTGCTCAGAGCCTTTAGTGAACTAAGCAATGTGCCCCATGAATTTCCAAAAGAAGGATAAAGACTGTAAATTTATCTGACCACTTACTTGTATTATTCAGAAGAAGTCATGATGGCAAGTGTATTCGTTTCCTATTGTTGCTGAGCAAATTAGCATAAATTCAGTGGCTTAAAACAACCCAAATATTATCTTAGTTTCATAGCTCAGAAGTCCTAAAATCAAGGCGTCAACAGGGCCATGTTCCTCCTCTAGGGGAGGATCTGTCTCCTTGCCTTTTTTTTTCTTTTTCTTTTTCTTTTTTTTTTTTTAGCTTCTAGAGATCATCCATATTCCTCCTCCATCTTCTAGACCAGCAGCTAGCATCTCTAGACCCTTTTTCCTCCCCTTCTCCCCACTACTGTCATCACCCCTTCTGACTCTGATGCTCCTGCCTCACTCTTACAAAGACTCTTGTGATTACACTGGACCCGTGCAGATGATCCAGGGTAATCTTTTTTTCTCAAGCTATTTAACTTAATCATATCTGCAAAGTCCTTTTGGTTATGTGATGTAACAGCCCCTAGATTTTGGGGATTAGGATGTGGACATCTTTGGGGGGGGGTGTCATTATTTTACCTACCACAGGGAACAATGGGAAACACTGGACTGTGCTATTAAACATGCTCATACCATCCTACTATTCTGAGATATGCTGAGGTCAAACTTCATTGGGTTTGGGGAGCTCTGGACCTTTCTCAGCTAAATTTTTAGAGGTTAGAATGGGCTCCTATAGACTCACAGAGTTCTCAGAGGGTGCTTATTACCTACAAGATCGATTGCTTTCTACTTGGGCAGTGGCAAAAGCTCCCAGCTGGAAGGAGAGAAAGGGCTTGTGTACTGAAGAAGGGGACTTTCCCCCAGACTCCTTCCCAGAAACATCATTCTCAGACACCAAAATCATGCAGAAGAAGCCCATGTCAACGGGTTAAACTTACTTGTTTAATCAAAAGTAGAGATAACCTATCATTTGAAATGGAAATTAGGGCTCCAGAGTATCTTAAATGAGAGTGTTGCCACCCTGGGAAACCCCCTGTCGACTAGTGAGCAGGAAAGTAAGGCTGCAAGCAGTTGACCTTTTCATATCACCCAATGTATTTGTGACAGGTACTTTGCTGTGTTTGAAGAAATTGACACCCAAAGTTCTTCACTTTCCTGCAGAGAAAACGTGATATCTTCTTTCTCTAAGGATATTTCAACCTTGTTTCATGGATGATGGTAATAACTCTTGACTTTGAACTAGTTTCTGTTGGGTATGGGGGTCTGCAAAGCCGATGACATCACCAGAAACCAAACTGAAGACAGTTATTGAGATTCCATTAATGCTGTGTTGACTAAGAATAGTAATTTCAGCTTAAGCACCTGATTATGCCAGAGATTCCATTGCAGAGGATGAGTAACTTAGATTGTTGAGAAATAATTCCTCCTGAGGGCTTGGGTCTGCTTGGGAAAATACATAGCAGAAGTTCCCAGGTATCTTTTTCTCACCAAACCTCAATAGCCTTTTCTTCACTCCTATTTTTTTTTCTTGTTCCCACTGACGCTACCTTAACTTATTAAATGTTTTAATAGTTTGGCTTCTGTGACCCAGTCTTATGCTAGTTTTTCTTCTACCCCTTGGACCACATCTCTCTTGTATTTCCTGGTTTCCTCTTTTCTTCATCCTAAGTGTGGATTCTCTTGAAGACACAGTCATTGACACTCTCCTATTCTTTATGTATGCTTTCATTCATCCATCAAACATTTTTTTAATGTTTAAATATTTATTCATGTTTGGAGAATTATTTTTTAAAAGATTTTATTTACTTATTTGAGAGAGAGAGAGAGAGAGAGAGAACAGAGGGAGAGTGAGAGGGAGAAGCAGACTCCCAGGGGACCAAGGAGCCCGATGTAGGGCTTGATCCCAGGACCCTGAGATTATGACCCAAGATGAAGGCAGGTGATTAATTGACTGAGCCACTAGGGGCCCCCCCATGTTTGAAGACTTATATTGTGCTCTGGGGATACAGAAATGTATTAGACACAATCCTTGTCTTCTGGGAACTCAAAAACTAGGGAGGGAGACAGGCAATCAATGAATAAAATTAATGAATACTTCATATCTGAAGTGTATATGAAATATTTTTATGGAAATCCTTGGCAGAGACATCTATATGTGTTTCCAGTTGGGATGCTTTCAGCTGCAAGTAATGGAAAACCCAAGATGATTTAAATAATAAGGACAAATATTATTTCTTATAACAAGATATCTAAAGGTAGGGGGATCCAGAATTGGTCCAGTTCAGTGGCTCAAGAAGGACATTAAGAACCCAGGTGTTTTCTATCTCTTTGCCTGCTATCTTTAGCATATTACTTTTAGAACTGCAAATTGGTTTCCTGCAGTGCATTTATGAATAAGAAAATGCTACTTTCCATGCCCCCTCCCAACTTCCGTTCAGGATCCAGTGGCTAAGATTACCTAAATCAGTTACTGAGGAGGGGAATGAAACTACCATGATTGGCTTGGACCAGAGGATCTCAGTTTTGCCTGCACGTGAGAATCACCTGGACGTCTTTTAAAAAGTCCATGCCCAGGCATATCCTAGAGCAATTAAATCAGAATCTCTGACTGTGGGACCCAGGCATCAATGTCTTTAAAGTTCCCCCGTTGATTCCTCTATGCAACCGAGGTTGAGAACTGCTGGCCTACACCAGTCCTTCTAATTTCTCCCTCTGGAGCATGAGAGGTCCTGGCCTTCCTTAAGAACATGAGGGTCTGCTCTAGGAAAAAATTAGGATTCTGTAAGCAAGGAAGAAATGAGGAATAGCTTTTTGGTAGGCAAATCACAATGCCTGCCACAGTAACTAATCAACACTCATGACTTCAACTAACACTTCTATGTGGAGACTGCCTCTTCTGGCTCTGACCTTATCTGAGCTCCTGACCTCTTTCTTCAACTGTCTCCTGGCATCTCTACTTGGATTTTTTTTTTTTTTTGTCCATACCTCAATCTCAGTTTGTTCCAAACCAAGTGTTCAGCCTGCTTCCCTTCCTGATGACATTTCCATCACGTGGTACCAGCATTCTCCGGGTATTTCAGGCTCAAATTCTTGGGATCTTTTTTTATACAGCTCCTTTAACCCCTACTTTTAAAGTCACCTCACCCTGGTGTTTTTTGTTTTTTGTTTTTTTTTTTTCCTGAGATATTTTAATTCTACCTCACTGTATCCGTTTCTGTCCTGGTCTAGGCTGTCCTACAGCAGTGCATGCTTACGTCCTATAATGGCTCACAGCTTGTTTCCCGACTCTGGTCTCTCACTCTCTTAGGTCATTCTGCATATCGCCTTAGACTCATATTACTAACATACTGCCTTCATTATGTGACTCCACAGGATGCCTTTTGATGGTTATCAATTTTTTGCCTGTTTTCAAGGTCCTTCAAATTTCAAGCCCATCTCCTCTTTTAAGGCCTGGTTCAGGCCCTAGTTCCTCCAGGAGGTGTTCTCTGCTCATCCCAAATCCCTTGGATTCAGACAGATCTTTGTTGAATTCCTGACTCCACCACTTACCACCTGTTTTTTTGGCAATTTATGTAACCTTTCTTTTTTTCTTTCTTTCTCTTCTTTCTTTTTTCTCTTCTTTTTCTTTTTTCTTTTCTTTTCCTTTTTTTTTTTGCATAACCTTTCTGAGTTTTGGTTTTCTCATCTGTAAAGTGGGAATAATATTAGTTTCTAACTCGTAGGGTGATTAATTAGGATTTAAAAAAGTTCCTTTTCTCCCTGCCTCTTTTCTGACCTTTTATGTTGCCTCTTCTTTTACTACATAACTTAGCCATTTATTATCTAATGCCCTCTACTCTGGCCTGATTGTTTCATGAATATAGGTCTCTTTTCTCCCCAACTTGACAGTAAGGCTCTTTTAAGTGCGGGCACTGTACTTGCCATTTTTTCTCTCTTGTGCCCTTCTGAATCTTATTGTACACTGAGCCAATGTAGAAAGTATTGCACAGACGCTTGCCAATGTTGTAAGTATTTAAGTAGCACAAGCTAAAAGCACTATAGGAGCTGGGAGGAGGGAACTGTCTGCACCTTAAAGAGATGGGACATCCATGCAGAGTTACTTCCTTTTTGCTAACTCCATTCCAGTCAGCAGCTTCCATGCTTGATTTCTGGAGCAGAGTTGCAGGTGAACTTACTTGGATAGAAGTGCTCTCCATACCAGTTTCTAATCTTTTGACTCTTGGGGCAAGGTGGAAGCCTGACTTTCTGTAGTTCTGGGCTTGCATTCAGTGGCCTGTTCATCACATTGGTAAAGGCCAATGGCTTTGGCTTCCGGTAGGGTGGGGTGACTGTGTAGTGCTGGCGGTATGATTTCTCATTTGAATCTCTACTTGGCTGTTCTCTCTGAATGCTACCAAAGTTGTTGCAAGGCAATTTTGCAAATGGGGATGAAGAAAAGTGTGAAAAATGGAGAAAAATGTATCATTTATTTTGCTCTGTGGCTTCACACTGTTTTGGTTTCTTTGGTTTAATTGTTTGGTTCTTTGTCTCAATTGTGATACTCTCCTTGCCTGAAACACATTTGAACCTGAATCTATATAATTGGAAATGCACTTGAAAAAAAGCCTTGGGCAGAGACTTAGAAGACCTTAATCTGTGTGTACTTTTAGCCAAGTTACTCCCTTGCATGGCGCCTCAGTTTCCACGTCTGTAAAATAGGAATATTGCCTTCCTTACCTATGCCACATTGGTGTGGAAAGAATAAGATGATTAGTGATGTGAGCATGCTTAGGAAAGTGAAAAGCCTTCACAAATGTAAGGATGTATTATTTTAAATGGAATTTAAATGCAATCTGGTTTCAAGAGAGCATTCTTTAACCAGTGGGAATTGGTAAATTTGCTTTTATGATGAAGCATAAGCCTTATATTATTGCCTAAAGGTATTTGATGGCTTCCCAACCATTTTCCCGGCAGTGTTTGTAGTTCTGCGTGTGTGGTGATGGTAGTGCGCTTCTGAAAGTTGTATTCCATGTGATTTTACTTTGTCTGGTGATACATATGTGATGTATTTGGAGATTCTCTTAATCAGCCCCTCCCTTTCTACTGTTCTTATGTATGTTAATGAGCTTGCATATGTTAATGAATTTAATTCATTTTGAAATTTAATAACAATTAACATTCTTTGAACACATACCATGTATTATAAACTGGTCTTAATCGATTTGATTTTATCTATGTTTATTTATTCGGAGATAATGGTAGCTGGCAAAGAAGTATGAGTTTGAGTTGGGTGACGGTTATTTACTTTTTCACAATATCCCTAGCGGGTTACAATGAAAGCAAGTCTTGGACTAACATCAACGTTTATTAAATGAACATTCATTAATGGCAGTGACAAAACAGTTCATACAACCTGTACTGTAAACTTGATTATGTCTCAACAATCTGTCATTCAAAAGGTTTTGACCACAACATGCCTAGAAGGCTCACAGGAGGAAGGCACCACCACATTTCGGAAGCAGAATTAAAAAAAAAAAAATTGTTCTGTTTATTGAGGTAGAGTTCATATAAAATGAACCATTAATCATTTTAAAGTGTACAATTTGGTGGCATTTAGTGTGTTTACAATATTGTAAAAGCATCTCCACTCTATTTCCAGAACATTTCATCACACTCAAAGAGAACCCTATACCCATGAAGCAGTCATTCCCCACTCATTTTCTCCCCTACCCACTCTTCCAGCACCTGGAATCCACTAATCTACTTACACTCTCTATGGATATACCTATTCTGGAAGATTCCTATGAGTGGAATCATACAATATGTGATGTTTTGTGTCTGGCTTCTTAGTGTAATGTTTCAAGGTTCATCCAAGGTTCAAGGTAGCATGGCTCAATATGTCATTCCTTTTTATGGCTGAGTGATATTCTACTGTATAGATATACCACATATTTTATCCATTGATGACCTTTTGAGTTGTTTCTACATTTGACTATTATGAATTGTGCTTCTGTGAACATTCATGTGCACATATTTGATCGAGTACCTGTTTTCAGTTCTTTGGGGTATATACCTAGAAGTGGAATTTTTGGGGTCAGATAGTAATTCTGTTTCACTTTTGAGGAACTACCAAACTACTTTCCACTGAACTGCAACATTTTACATGCCCACCAGCAATATATGGGGGTTCCCATTTCTCCACATCTTTGCCAACACTTGCTATTTTCTTTTTCTTTCTCTTTTTTTTCTTTCAAGAATTTATTTAAATTCAAGTTAGTTAACATATCATGTATTATTGGTTTCAGGGGTAGAATTTAGTGATTCATCACTTGCATATAACACCCAGTGCTCATTACAAGTGCCCTCCTTAATACTCACCACCCCTCCAGCAACCCTTAGCTTATTCTCCATATTTAAGAGTCTTTTATGGTTTGCCTCCCTCTCTGTTTTTATCTTATTTTATTTTTTCTTCCCTTCCCCTATGTTCATCTGTTTTGTTTCTTAAATTCCACATGAGTGAAATCATATGGTATTTGTCTTTCTCTGAATGACTAATTTCATTTAGCACAATACTCTCTAGTTGTATCCACATTGTTGCAAATGGCAAGATTTCATTCTTTTTGATGGCTGAATAATATTCCATTGTGTGTTTGTATATGTGCATATATATATACACCACATCTTCTTTATCCATTCCTCTGTCTCTGGACATATAGCCACCCTAGTGGGTATGAAGTGGTATCTCATTGTGGTTTTAATTGCATTTCCCTAATGTTGAATGATGTTGAGCATCTTCTCATGTGCTCGTTGGCCATTTGTATATCTTCTTTGGGACAATGTCTATTTGGATCCTTTGCCCATTTTTTTCATTGTTTTTTTTTTCTCCTTTGGATGTTGAGGTAGACCTTTTTTGTTCCTCGATTCCTCCATTACTGCCTTCTTTTATGATTAATTGATTTTTTTATAGTATATGATTTTGATTCCCTTCTCAGTTTTTTTCCTGTGTTTTTAAATTATTTTACCTTAGTGGTTACCCTGGAGATTACAGTTAACATCTTAACTTTATACTAATCAAGTTTGAATTAATACTAATTAAGTTTCAATAGTACAAAAAAATACTGCTCCCAGGTGCCTGGCTGGCTCAGTTGGTAGCACATGCAACTCTTGATCTTGGGGTCATGGGTTCAAGTCCCATATTGAGTGTAGAGATTACTTAAAAATTCTTTAAAAAAAGTATTAAAAAATTGCTCCTGGGGTGCCTGGGTGGCTCAGTTGGTTAAGCATCTGCCTTTGGCTCAGGTCCTGATCCCAGCATCCTGGGATCAAGCCCAGCATCAGGCTCTCTGCTCAGCAGGGAGTCTGCTCCCACTTCCTCTACCCCTACCCCTGCTTATGTGTGTGCTCTCTCTCTCTCAGATAAATAAATAAAATCTTAAAATAAAAATTGCTCCTTTTTAGCTCTTTTTTTGTCTTTTGACAATTTGACGATTGTGTCTTGGTGCAGAGATCTTTGGATTTATTATGACTGGGTTTTGTTGTGCTTGTTGGATGTGCAGATTCGTATTTTCATCCAATTGGGAAGTGTTTGGCCAATACTTCTTCCAATATTTTTTTGTGCTTCTTTGTCTCTCCTCTTCCTCTAGGAATCTATGCATACATTGGCACACATTGGATAGTGCCACACAAGTCTCTTAGGTTCTATTTAGTTTTCTTCATGCTTTTCTCTATTTTCTCCTCTGAATAATCTCAACTGATCTTCTTTAAATTTGCTGATCTTTTCTTCTGCAGATTCTTCTGCTTCCTCAATCAATTGCTAAACCCCACTAATAAAGTTTTCATTTCAGCTTCTCTTTTCTTCTATAATTTCTATCCCTTCATTGATATTCTCTATTTGTTGAGACAGTGTTCTACTTGTTTCCTTTAGTTCTTTGTCTGTGGTTTCCTTTAGGTTTTGAACATATTTGATAGTTCACTTAAAGTCTTTGTCTACTAAGTCCAACACCTGGGCTTCCTAAGGAGTAGTTTCAATTAATTTTTTTCTCTATAGATGGATCATACTTTCTTGTATCTTTGCATTCCTGGTAATTTTTTGTTGTTGAAAACTGGGTATTTTGAATATTACAATGTGGCAATTCTAGAAATCAGATTCTTCACCCTTCCCAGAATTTGTTGCTGTTGTGGGCTGTTGTGGGCTTTTCTAAACTATTTTTGTAAAATCTCTATTCTTTATCTGTGGCTCCTAAAGTCTCTGTTCTGTTAGCTTAGTGGTCAGCTGGCATTTTGACAGAGTTACATTAAATGCCTACAGCCAACAAAAGATAAAAAGAAGAGAAAATAAAGAAAGAAAAAGGACTACTTTCCTGGTCTTTGCAGATTGGTTCTGGGTTGAGGTAGTCCTTCAGTGCTTAGCCATTTACAACTCTTAGTCTTTATTTCCTACTTGTGCAGAGCCTGAAGGCTAGCCAGAGGTTAAAGCTTAGGGTCTTCTCAGCCTTCTTCTGAATATGCATCCCACAAAGGGCCATGTGTGTGCATTCCTGGATTCCCTGATATGCACAGGAGCTTTTAAAAGCCCTTATTTCCACATGTAGATCTTTTTCGAATCTCTTCCTTTCCAGGCTTCTTGGTCTTTAGCTTGTCCCAAGTGTTGTTCCTTTTCCCAGACTGCTACAGCCAGTACCTGTGCCTTTTTGAGTGCTTTTGCCCGGGATACTGCCCTAGCACTGGGAACTCTAAGTTGGGGAAAACAAAGGGTAGTTTTTGCTCTGGTACTTGAGAAGGAAATGCCAGATGGGTTAAGACCCTATATTTTGAGAATAAGGTCCATATCGCTCCCCTTGGCACTAGCAATCTATGTCAAGGGGGCAGGGTGTGGTTTGCACAGCCACTGCCAATCTGTAGGGTAGGGGTGGTGGTGGGGCAATTTAGAATAACACAGTGTTCTCTTACTATGAAACAGCCTCTTCCTTCTTCAAGTCTTCCCCTGGTTATTGTCAGTTCTTTACTTTATATTCAAGGTTCTTCAAAAAGTTGATTTGGGCAGTTTTTATGAAGTTATTCGTTACTTTTATGGAGGAGCCCTCTAGTTTCTAGTGACATCCCTCTTACAAGCAGGATTTTTGTGCCTTATAGTAGACATTAGACAACGAAGAGAAATTTTTAAGCAATGGCTGGAATAGGACTCTTTGGGTATTAATTCTGAAGTCTTTCTCTAAGGGTACAGACAGGCTACAGGATTCCCTAGATTTTTATACCCTATTCATGCAAAGGTGGGAGTGTCTCTAAAATATTTTTTTAACCAGTTATAGCCCATTTTTAATATTTATCATGCAAATTAACAGGCTACTATTTTTCATCAATGAAAGCCAATTTTTGACATTTATTAAGCTAATTAGCAAAGTATAGATGGTTCTGTGTCTGAGATATAGGTAACAGAAGCACTTGTGGCCATCACTTCTGGAATGTGACCCTGTCTGGCATAACTCTGGCTCCCTGCCCCCATCTGTGTATCCTGATGAGGGCAAGTGACTGACCCTAGAAGTAAAGCTGAAACCCACTGTCACATAACTAATATCACACTGTCTCTGCTAAAGTATTACAAAGTAAAAGGTAGACATTGTAACACTATATTATGTTGTTTAATACAACAGTCCCGTGAAGTAGTAGTGTAATTATCTCCATGCTATAGATAAACTGAAATTTAGGGAGATTAAATTATTTATTTAAGGATGCTCAGCTAGAAAGTGATAGAACTTGGATTCCAACCCAGCTCTTTGAAACTCTGCATCTCTTATGTATTATGACCAAAAGCATCTATCTTATGGTATTTTTTTTTTTTTTGTCATGTGAAGAATGCTCTTAAAAGAAATTTCTGAACACCAACTGTTCTTAATGATTGAAGGCTGGTCCATAGGTAGAATGCGGTTGGTGGGCTTGATTACCTGCCATTGTTTCTCTTAGATGCTCATCACATGGCAAGTCTTGAGTCCAAAGACAGTTATAGAAAATAGCAGCAGTGGTCTCTGTTGGGGGTGTCTGGGAGGATCTAGTGATGGCTTTAGTGCTTGTCTGATCATGGGATTGACCAGGAATTGGACTTGAGCCTCACTTTGTTTTTTCCTTCTGCCCTGCCACTGGAGTGCAGCAGTACCTGCTCAGATTTTTTTTTTTTAATTTTATTATGTTATGTTAGTCACCATACAGTACATCATTAGTTTTTGATGTGGTGATCCAAGATCCATTGTTTTCGGATAACACCCAATGCTCCATGCAGTACATGCCCTCCTTAATACCCATCATGGGGCTAACCAATTCCCCCTCCTCCCTCCCCTCTAAAACCCTGTTTGTTTCTCAGCGTCCATAGTCTCTCATGGTTCATCTCTCCCTCCAATACCCCCCCTTCATTTTTCCCTTCCTTCTCCTTATGTCCTCCATGCTATTCCTGATGTTCCACAAATGAGTGAAACCATATGATAATTGACTTTCTCTGCTTGACTTATCTCACTTAGCATAATCTCCTCCAGTCCCATCCATGTTGATGCGAAAGTTGGGTATTCATCCTTTCTGATGGCTTTATCCGTTCATCATTTGAAGGGCATCTCGGCTCTTTCCACAGTTTGGCTATTGCAGACATTGCTGCTATGAACATTGGGGTGCATATGGCCCCTCTTTTCACTGTATCTGTGTCTTTGGGGTAAATACCCAGGAGTGCAATTGCTGGGTCATAGGGTAGCTCTATTTTTAAATTTCTGAGGAACGTCCACACTGTTTTCCAAAGCGGCTATACCAACTTGCATTCCCACCAACAGTGTAAGAGGGTTCCCCTTTCTCCACAACCTCTCCAACATTTGTTGTTTCTTTCCCTGTCCATTTTTGCCATTCTAACTAGTGTAAGGTGGTATCTCAATGTGGTTTTGATTTGAATTTCCCTGATGGCTAATGATGAGGAACATTTTTTCATGTCTGTTAGCCATTTGTAGGTCTTCTTCAGAGAAGTGTCTGTTCATATCTTCTGCCCATTTTTTGACTTGATTATTTGTTTCTTGGGTGTTGAGTTTGAGAAGTTCTTTATAGATCTTGGATACCAGCCCTTTATCTGTAGTGTCATTTGCAAATATCTTCTCCCATTCTGTGGGTTGCCTCTTTGTTTTGTTGACTGTTTCCTTTGCTGTGCAGAAGCTTTTTATCTTGATGAAGTCCCAAAAGTTCATTTTTGCTTTTGTTTCACTACCTGCTCAGAATTTGAGTTCCCCTTGTCTGTCAAGACCCTAGGAGCAAACACAAGATGAAAAGCACTGACGTTTGATAGATGTGGAGAAGGACAGTCTTTTAGGACAGACTACTAGTGATTAATGACTGGAAATAGTTAGGAACATGAATTTAGTCTTGACCTTAAAGTATAAGATAGGTATCTGTTCTCACCATGGTTTTCTGGACAGACTTCACTGACTGTGGAGAGCATATTTAGCTTTCTAGCAACATCTTCAAGGTAACCCCAACAGAGTTAACTTTAAAAAGTGGCAGAAGATGTAGTTATCTACAGAATGATATGTGAGGAAACAGCTGGCAGTGTATTCCCCCCAAATTCTACTGCCAGTCATTCCTTTATTCTTCAATTAATTTATTTGTGCCTTCAGGAATCTCCTAGCAAAATGCTATATTTGGTAGGGATTCTACTAAAGTTTTTTTCAGAGTAGAACTCCCCCCTGAAAAGTGACTTCCTTTTCATCAACTTTTGGAGGGCAGACAACAACATGGGGACCATCAAACTTACACTGGGGGAAATGAGGATGTCAGGAATTTTCCAGATGGTTTGAAATGAATGCAGGTGTGCCTGGAACTCTGCCATTGCTCCTCATCCTGAAGTAGTAGTCAGTAAATGCACTTTTGGTAAACAGTTCCAATTTTAAATGTGCCAGTGGAACATGCTAGCTAAAGAAACCCAGCTATGAATCTGTTTGTTCAGCAAATAAGTGTCCCTGTTTCTGAAGTTTGCATTTTTATTGGGGTTCCTTAGATTCTTAGAGTGGTTCCAGTATCGTCATTACAAAGGATAGTTAAAATAAGGAGAAAAGCTTATTTAGACAGTGTGAGTTGTGTGTATATGTAGACGAAGGAAGAGAAAAGAGGAAAGATTTATATTGATGGGTTATGGTGTGTGTGGGGTGTGTGTGTGGTATATGTGTGTGTGTCTGGCATGAAGAGGTCACTTATGTGTTTACTGTGTGCCAGGCACTGTGTTAAATGTTTTTCATGGATTATTTCATTTAATTCTCTTGTCAATTCTGAGGTAGATACTATTCTTCTTTTACTGCTTAGAGAGGTCACAGTAGAGATTTGATTCTAGATAGCAGGAGACCCAGATCCAGATCTAGCTGTGTGACCTTAGGTAAGTCATTTCTCTCTGGGCTTCTGTTCCCTCATCTATAAAATGAAAGATTATTTTTGAAGTACCTGTAGCTATGACAGTCTATACTTTGGTATCTGTGCTTCTTCCTACCCTCCTCTAGGTGTTGTTTCCCAAGGAGATAAAGGCCAGAAGTCAACAATGACTGACTTTCAGGTAGGGATATTTACAAATGTAGCTATATTGTACAGGTGAGCTAGTGCCAGAGACAGCAAGTTATCATGGACAATACATTTGTTTAGGTTTTTGTGTCATGAGTGGTGGTTTGTCATTATGTAGATAAGTTCTGGACACTATTAACATGCTTTGTTCTGACCATTAACTTTTGTTTTAAGAGAGATTGATACTCATAAAATTTATGATAATTTTTTTTCTTGATTAAATTTGGGTTCTTTTAGTGTTTCTTACTACCTCAAATTGCTGTCCCTGTTGGCTGGTGTGACAGTTCCATTCATTCTACCACACATATTTATTGAGCATCTGGTATGTGCAAAATTTTTTTTCTAGGTACGAGATATATCAATGAACCAAAGAAACACACATTTTTGCCCTCATGGAGATCATATTTTAGTGGACTGACAATGAACAAAATATAGTAGTTCAATGCATATATAGTATGTTAAATGATGATAAATTCTATGGCAAGAAATAAAAGAAGGGGCCTTGGAGTTGTGAGTACAATTGCTTACTATCTCCCTGGGAAAGTTAGTGCTAGTTCTCATCAGAGCTTAGGTAACAGCAAATTCCTTACCTAAGCAATTAAGAATGGTCTTTGGAGTCAGATAAACCTATTTTAATTTATAACTCTGCTCCCAGCTTTGTGACCTTGGGCACATGATTTTACTTCGTTGAACCTTGTATCAGTCAGTATTGAGTTAGAGGAGCAGAACCATTAGGAGTATATAGAACAAAGGATTTATTTTGGGGATTTGACCTTATACAATTGTGGGAACTGATGAAACAGTTCACATCAGCCTGCTGCTTCTGCATCTGATGCTGGGCTTGAAGTCAACAGGACATATAGTCAGGAGAGATGAACGTGAATTAGGAGAAAGCAAGGTCACACTAGATAAGCTGGACTCCATGTCAATCTCTCACAACCTCTAAACCTCCAATTTCAAAGATGGGAGAGTCCTGCAGGAGAAGGTGGTATACTTCATTATGGAGCTAAACACACACCTGGCCCCTGAGTCAGAGAAGCTGGAGGAGGAGATCTCATGGGAAGAGAGGAGTTGTGGCCTATGTGTGTTGCCCCCAAATTCAGAGCAGCTGAAGGAGGAAGCTTAGTGGTTGCTGGGGGTTCAGACACTGCCAAAAGGCCAAAAACAAGATCCAGGATGTTTTTTAGACAATGCCTAAGTTGCAGTAGCACCTGGTGCCCTGTACCTACCATCCGGGTATAAGAAAATGATGGCCATTACTTCACTTCTACCTCTCACATTTCATGAAAAATCTCTCATGGCCCATGCTAAATCTGAACTATTTGGAATAGAGAAGAGGATTCTAGAGATCCTAGTTCCAGCTTAGTTAAGTTGACAGAAGACAAATCCACCACAAGCCTGTTTCTTTTTTTTTTTTCCTAACATGTAATGTATTATTTGTTTCAGGGGTACAGGTCTGTGATTCATCAGTCTTACACAATTCACAGCGCTCACCATAGTATATACCCTCCCCAGTGTCCATCACTCAGCCACCCCCCCCACCCACCCCCCCTCCACTCCAGCAACCCTCAGTTTGTTTCCTGAGATTAGGAGTCTCTTATGGTTTGTCTCCCTCTCTGGTTTCATCTTGTTTCATTTTTCCCTCCCTTCCCCTATGAGCCTCTGTCTTGTTTCTCAAATTCCTCATATCAGTGAGATCATATGATACTTGTCTTTCTCTGATTGACTTATTTCACTTAGCATAATACATTCTAGTTCTATCCACGTTGTTGCAAATGGCAAGATCTCTTTTTTTGATGGCTGCATAATATTCCATTGTGTGTGTGTGTGCGTATACACACACACACACATATACATATACACCACATCTTCTTTATCCATTCATCTGTTGATGGACATCTAGTCTCTTTCCACAGTTTGGTTATTGTGGACATTGCTGCTATAAACATTGCGGTGTACGTGCCCCTTCGGATCACTACATTTGTGTCTTTCACAAGCCTGTCTCTTAATGGGGATAATAATACCTAACAATAGGTTTCTTGTAAATAATACATGAGATAAAATCCATGTAAAAGTATCTAGCACATAGTGGATAGTCAATACATTTTTTTTCCTTCCTTTCTCCTACTCTTTGGCCAAGGAATAGCACACTTTCTGGCATCAAGGCCTGTAGAGAATGTTTTATTGTTTTTGATTTTTTGAGGGGCTCCTCACAGCCTCCCGATAACCCTTTTTTTTTATCATAAATAACTATAGCCAATTGCAAACTGTTGGTTATGTCTACATTTGAGGTTGGCTTTGTTTGAGGATGCAGAGAGAAACTGAATGCCCTAGACCACTGGAGATATATCCAGCATACATACACACGATGAAAACAGATTGGCAAGAATCACATTGTTGGTGGAAAAACAATTTATTAAGTCACAGGGTCAAAGAATGTTGGTGGTGGTAGGGAATTAAGAGGTCAACTAGTCCAACACCTAATTTTCACAGATGGAGAAACAGTCTCAGAGTAGGGCAGTTAATATGCTTAAGTCACAACCGGTTTGACCCAGGAACATTTTTTACAGGTTGTTTTTTAGAATCCTGCAGAACTAATTAAGTATATTATAAGGCTGTTGTTGAAGACTTCATTCATTTTATTGTTCAGTGTCCTCTATATGACATCCCCCCATGAGAAATTTTAGAACTAAGTACTAGGAAAAACTTTGTTTATCCTGAGGAACTGGTATGCTTTTATTCCTCATGGACAATACAAATCTGGTAAATGATCACGTGATCATTTGCTTTGCCTGCCAGGATGGTTCAGTGCCAAATTTGCAGCTCCAACTTTATAAACCATGTAGGACTCCCTGGCTTGAATATGTTTGTCTTATTCTTCCCTCTGGCTTTGTTGCTTTTTTTTTTTTTTTCCTGGTCTTGATTTGTAGTTAATACCATTTCTCTATGTAGTTTATTGTATATACTATTCTAAGTTGTCTCAAATCCTTGGTGGTATGAGGAAAGCTATAAACATGTACATAAAAGAATCCTAGATTATTTGACCTCCATGGTACAGTGAACAAGCACTGGGTTTGGAATAGTTTCTAGTCCATGCTCTGTCATTTTAAGAGACTTCTTAGACCTCCAGTTTTCTTAGATCTGCTTGGATATTGTGACATCTGGCATGATTCAGAAGATAACTTTTATCCAAGAGCAGAGGTATCTGAAAACTATGTGATGATTGTCCCAGATTTCTGAACTGTGTTTTGGGGAACTTGACTCTAAGAAATTCAGGGTGATTGGAAAGAAACATTTTACTCAATTCTGGATAGGAAACAAGGGTTAGAGTAAGTTTTAAGATTAGTGAAAAAATAGTAGGTAAAGAAATTTATTCACATCTTTGCTTTGATTAATTTTTTTTAAAGTTTTGAAATTTGAATCAAGTTTTGGGGAAGTGTATAGTTCTATAAATTTTAACACATGTATAGATTCATGTAATCATCTCCCCAGAAAACTCCCTCACGCTATCACACTCTCCTCCCACCCATATGCCTTGATTTTATTTTAAAATGTCCTCCCCAATAGTTAGAGAATAGATTAAGAAGATTAATTTGGTTCACCCATTCACTTTAATGTTCTTACTGTATGCTCCCTACTCTGGTAGGTTCTGTGGGCTATGTGAGGAGGGGCTTCAAGGATGTTACAATATGGTTGGCAAGATTGGCTTAATACATCGGAAGCAATTAGAGGACCATATAAGAAACTGTACAAGCAAGTGCTAAATTGGCACAGAGCAGGGCGCCTGGGTGGCTCAGTTGGTTAAGCGACTGCCTTCGGCTCAGGTCATGATCCTGGAGTCCCGGGATCGAGTCCCACATCGGGCTCCCTGCTCAGCAGGGAGTCTGCTTCTCCCTCTGGCCCTCTCCCCTCTCATGCTCTCTCTATCTCATTCTCTCCCTCAAAAAAAAAAAAATTGGCACAGAGCAGGAGATGGGGAAGCATCTGTCTGGGCTAGAATATAGGCTTCTGCAACCGAATGACACACTACTTATATGTGTATATATTTTTCTGTGTGAGGACAGATTGGAATGTATTTAGAAATGTAAAGAGTTAAGTTTCACCTCTGAAAGTGATATATTAACCTAAACAGATGAAAGGAAATCACATGCTTGTGATTATATTTACGAAAGTCTTTAGAATCTACAGTCAAGGAAGTCTACCTAAGTACAAAAAATTATTATTTTACTTCTTATAAGATGTGGGGAGACATATGACTGCCAAATGGCTTTGCTCTATGTCCAGAGAAATGTAACAAAGTTGACATCCAGATATCTGTTGCAGAAGTCTGACTAGATTTTTCCGTTGTGAATACAGTACATGTAAACTCTGAACATATGGCTCCCATCAGTGATCTATGAGGAGGTGATGGAATGTAGGTTGGGGAAGACAAGAGGAAGGCCAAGTCTCTGACTCTGAACTGAGAGGCAGCTGGACACCATATGTGTGTGTTTAGACTTGGAGCCAGCTTTATGTCGAGGGAGTAGGCATTTGCCCAAGCCTCGTGATTTGTAGGGTGTGGGGAAAGGATCTTCCTTTGCCAAATTCTTCTCCTACAGGCAGGCCCCAAGGGCTGGACTTTCCTTAGAAAAAGAAACAAAATATTATGTGTTCTGGAGCCTATCTTTAAAATATAAGGAGCTGGGTGGGGAAGGACACAAACACATTAAGCTGGAAATAGTTATCAGAGCCTTGCTGTGAAACAGTTTATCTCATTAGCCTGGCAGTACTGCAGGGAAGCATAGGACCCATGGGATAGGGTAGGGTTGTGTGTGTATGTGTGTGTCTGTGTATCCATTCATCTGTGTGTGCATGCTGGGATTCATGTGTTTGCACAGAGCTGGCCCCATATAGATTAGAATGGCAGTATTTAGTGCACATATGCATATCCGCTCATTGGTTGTATGTTTGGTGTCTGCCGTGGTTTATTCTCCAAGGTGTTAAGCTTCTCTCTCATATTACTCAATGTGTAGGTTGACCACAGAGATTTACTAAGGATCAATCAAGCATATGATCCTCTGAGGCATCCTTGGCCTGAACATCTCAAAGGGCTTTCTTAAACACTCTGTAGCTAGTCCCCATAGAAAGTGGGGGCAAAGTCAGGAGTGTGAAGCCCATGACATGAATGGAGAGATTAGCCGTTAGAGAATTTGTCACTTCCCTAGAAATAACCCAGATATTTAGGTTAGAAGCAGAACTGTCTAGTGTGTGTGATGAGAGCAAGAAGGACCACCCTTTGCAAGCAAATGAAGTGAAATGATAAGCAAAACTTCCTGATTGTGTTCTCTATACTCTGCACCCTAGGTATGGTCCTGTGTTGCATCCTGAAAACTGACCTTCTCAAAAAAACAAAATTGCCTCTTGGGTCCCTTTTCCAAGCTATTTTTAGCAATCTGTCCAATCTCTCACTAAGTTGGGAAAACACATACAGCTCTTCCTTCTTCTGAAATTGAGGGAAATGTATTCTAAGAAGCTGTGAGGATGGGTAGGGTCTCAATAAGTGTTGGATTCCACTATTTAAAATGTAGAAGTAAGATCAGTCCAGAGGCTTATCTAACCCCCAGAATATAGAAGGAGCATTGGACCTACAGAGAAGGAGTGCCACAAAACTCAAAATCTAGGGCCAGAACTAATGGCATGTTCATTGATACCTCTTTGACATAAAACAGTTAATTTTATGTCACAATCCCATCTCACTTTGATAATTCTACAACTGGGCTTTTTGTGTTCAGAAAGAAATGTACTTTTCAGATTGGTTTGGTGTAAAGAAAATTAACAAAACCCAAACCCCATGTGGGTGTGGGTGTTGGCTTTTCTGAATTCAATGTTGGATGGAAAATTCAGATTATTTCTCAGCTTGAGTCATCTGAAAAAAATTGGATTTGCTCATTCGCAGGTGGAAAATTTAATGTGCCCATTAATCTCTTCAGATGACATTTAAAGGTGAAAGTGATAATGGTGCTGGGAAGGTGTACCTGGGGATCATGATCTTTATGGTGCTGGGGCAGAGTGCTACCGTTGTGGCCATGTGAATTAGCTTTGTCAAAGGCAGAAGCCGGGGTTCCGGTATGGTTTCCCTGGAGATTGATAATGGAAACTTCCCATTACAGCTGGTGGGCATATGATGTATTAGAGATTCATAAATAGAATACTTAGGACCTGAGACCTGCTTTCTGCTGGACAAACTGGGTGTTTTGTAAGTTTTGGTTGGTATCTAGTGATGGGGACCACACCAGCTTCTGCAGTAGCCTGTTCCATTTCCTGAGAAGTCAAGAAACTTTCTTATTTCTTTTTTTTTTAAAGATTTTATTTATTTATTTGACAGAGAGAGAGCACAGCGAGAGAGGGAACACAAGCAGGGGGAGTGGGAGAGGGAGAAGCAGGCTTCCCGCAGAGCAGGGAGCCCGATGCGGGGCTTGAGCCCAGCACCCTGGGATCATGACCTGAGCCGAAAGCAGACAACGCCTGAGCCACCCAGGTGCCCCCCTTCATAGACTATTGGACCACACTCTTCAAGTCTTCTCTAGGTGAAATAACTTTTGTAGTGACAATGTGGGCTTTTGTCAATTCACTCTGGAAGAAATGAGTTTTTAGGTTTCTTTCTTAAGAATTTATTTATTTGAGAGAGAGAGCAAGCATGAGCGGGGTTGAGGGGGGCAGAGAGAGAGGAAGAAGCAGACTCCCAGCTGAACAGGAAGCCTGATGTGGGGCTCCATCCCAGGACCCTGGGATCATGACCAGAGTCAAAGGCAGACATTTAACCAACTGAGCCACCCCGGTGTTTCAAGTTTTTAGGCTTCTTGCTCTTAGGATAATGATGATAATAATAGCTTAGCATCATTTTTTTTAAAAAAGCCAACATTTATTGAGTGCTTACTAATTACCAGGCAGTGTGCTAAGGATTTTACAAGTATTAATTATTTTATCCTCCTGATAATCCAATGGGGGTAGAAATTATTATTTTGCCATTTTAAAGATTAGGAAACTGACACAGAGAGTTAATTTGCTCAGGTTTGCACTGTTAGTTTAACCCATATTGTTCTGTGATGCTCTATAGCTTCTCTAATCATTACAGTTACTCTGGTTTTCCCCACATTATTTTTCCAATATATATATTTGTGTGTGTATATACATATTTACATGCATATACATATATACATATACATACACATGCATATATATGAATCTACACATATGTATACATACATACGTAGATATGAAAATGATGCGGGTAAATATGCTAAATGTGTGCCATGCTACTTTGTGCCATGCTGAGATATTAACACTTTCTAAAGGAAAGACTAGCTGACCTTCATCTGTACTGAGATTATTCCCTTAGGAATATTCCATTTCTCTTTTCCATTAATAAGCTGCCTTGAAGAGCAAATTAGTTCTATGAAGGATGCTACATTAAGTTTCAAAGTGCTAAAATCAAAGGAATTTTAATATTTTCACCTTTATTCTATCCACATATGTCATAGTTGATAAAATTTTGCAGTAGTTCCTACTCTGTGCATTGCTTCCCCCGTCCTAGGGGCTGTTGGGAGAGTAACTAAGAGGAACCATTGCATACCCCGGATGCATGGACCGTAGGCCACTTTGTAGCCCTTTATGGTCTGGTAGGAGGAAAAAGCATAAGCACATGCTGCGGCTGAAAACACACCACGTTGTACTAAGTACATTTCCAGAGTTGCTCCTTGTCCTTGGAGGATTGAGGATCGCAGACAGCAAAGTGTACATTTTCAGGGGATTTATTAGCGTCTGAGAAGTCAGGGAGCCAGGATAGGGCATTTGGTTTAAGATTCCAAGGCCAGGACCCAGGGGTGAATAGAGGAGTTCCTGAAGGTGGGATTCAGTGGTTTTGTTTCCGAATTGAGCTGCTGGTCTCAGGACGGCACTGCTGAGTGCCGAAAGAAGAGCAGGAACTCTTGGATCCTAAGCCTGGCTTTGCCACTCTGTGGGTGTGCACCCTTGGGCAAGTGAAGTCTTCCCTCTGGGCCTCCATTTCCTCATGTGGAAAGTGGAGATGAGACTGTATTTACCTCATAAGTAAACAGGTTAGGCCTGTAGGAAGTAAGAGACTGCTTTAAGTCTACAGAACGCATTAGTAGTTGCTAGCAATTACTAAGATGTTTTAGGTGTGTTGTATTCTATATGAAATTTTTTTGCTTATTAGCTTTTCTCAGAAATAAGTCTATTACTTTCCCAAGTATGTCTTTTAGTATGGAATTGAAAATATTGTTTTAAGCACTAAATAGTGTTAAGTTTAACTACTGATCCTATTGTGTCTTAGCTACTCCTTCAGCCCACTTCTGAGCAGACCTAGGATGGCCTTCCCTTGGTTGACACACTGTGGGAACTTCTGAACTCTTAATGCTCTCCCTACTACACACCTACTCATTTGGCTTTGGAGTTCATGGCTTGCACTTAATCAGTAACCTAGACCAGTGGTCTCCAAAGATGTATAGACCCGCAAGGGGTGTGCAAGATGGTCTATTTGGGTGTGGGGAAAACATTACAATTTATATATATATTTTTTATCTAAAAAAGAAAGAGGGATGCCTGGGTGGCTCAGTTGGTTAAGCGTCTGCCTTCAGCTCAGGTCATGATCCTGGGGTCCTGGAATCGAGTCCCACATTGGGTTCCTTCCTTGCTCAGCAGGGAGCCTGCTTCTCCCTCTCCCTCTGCCTGCCACTCCCCCTGCTTGTGCTCTCTCTCTCTGACAAATAAATAAACAAATAAAATCTTTAAAACAAAGAAATAACACAAACTTCTAAAAAAAGAAAGAAAGAAATTAAGCCTTACTAATGTTTAATATGTCGATTGACACTGCCTACTCATTTGGATCTCTGGGTTAGATGTGTGACATATGTCCATTACCATCATGAAGAAAGAATGAGTGTTTCACAATTCCTAGTGGTTCTCAGTAGTGGCCTCACTTGTTTTGCTTTTAGTATATTGCAACATACTGTGGTTTACCTATGCAGGGGGAAGGTAATGGCTTATATCTCAAATAATAGAATTTTTTTTTGAGATTTTTATTTATTTATTTGACACAGAGAGAGAAACAGTGAGAGAGGGAATACAAGCAGGGGGAGTGAGAGAGGGAGAAGCAGGTCTCCCGCGGAGCGGGGATCCCGATGTGGGGCTCGATCCCAGGACGCTGGGATCAGGGCCGGAGCCGAAGGCAGACGCTCAACTGACTGAGCCACCCAGGTGCCCCTCAAATAATATAATTTTTTTGAATACTCTGTAAGGAGAGTGACCATGGAAATCTTTTGTACCACCCAGAGGGTTCACTAGTTATCTTTTTTTTTTTGTAAAGATTTATTTATTTGAGAGAGAGAGAATGAGAGATAGCACGAGAGGGAAGAGGGGTCAGAGGGAGAAGCAGGCTCCCCGCCGAGCAGGGAGCCCGATGCGGGACTCGATCCCGGGACTCCAGGATCATGACCTGAGCCGAAGGCAGTCGCTTAACCAACTGAGCCACCCAGGCACCTGGGTTCACTAGTTATCTTGAGGAAAAGATTTTAAAAGTTGTTGAATTTAAAGATACCTTTTTTTCTTTTAAATGAAGATTGAGTATTCCAAGTTTGCTGACTTTTACTTGCTAAGTAATTGGCAATAATATGATACCCAGAAGATTAGTTTAAAAAAAAGAATCTATCCCTTCAAGGTTAATTTTAATGAGTGAAAAGTACTGTTTTAAAGAAACGTATTTTAGAAATGGATACTGTATGTTAACTAGCTGGAATTAAAATAAAAACTTTCAATGAGTTAAAATACTTAAAAAATGGACACTGAAAAATGTTTTTATCTTTAATATGATTTTTGTTGCTTTGTCACTTAGGAAAAACTTCTGCTATCTGCATAATTTTTAAAAATTGGAAAAAAATCTCTAACCTCTTTAAAACTTTTTCAAATGAAGACTTTTAGTAAAAGTTGAACCTATTTGTTCAAACTATTAAGCCATCCACCTGCTGATTAGTTTGCAGGCATTACTAATTGACATTGGGAAATATAAGGGATTTACCAGACAAATTACAACAAAACCTTTGAATGATTGGAGTATGAAATTTTAAAAAACACATTCTTGATGATATATTAAGCACAGACAATGATATACTTCTGTTTGGATCTATGAGTCTTTGTCACCTGTTTTTTCAACCAAGATAATCCATTAAAACCTAGTATCGAAATTACCTACATTTAAAACCAGTCCTTCAGATGGATGTATCATAAGATTTAAAAATTAAGGAACCATGTTAAGTCCTATTATTCTCATTAAAAAATTATGCTGAATAATTCTTTTAAGTGAGGACAAAATTATTTTTGTGCCACTAATAAAAAAATAGTCTTATTTTAAATACTGTTGATTTCATCTTATCTTCTAAGATTCATGTTTTTGTATGTTTATATCACAATGTAAGCAAAATATATTAGTATAGTTGTATGCATGTATAATTTTTATTTTTATTTATTTATTTAAAAATTTATTTATTTGATAGATAGAGACACAGTGAGAGAGAGAACACAAGCAGGGGAGTTGGAGGGGGAAGCAGGCTTCCCGTGGAGCAGGGAGGCCAATGTGGGGCTCCATCCCAGGATCCTGGGATCATGACCTGAGCCGATGGCAGACACTTAACGACTGAGCCACCCAGTCACCCTGCATGTATAATTTTTAAATGAATTTAGATTTACTTTTATTTGGAGTATGTGCTTTTCGGTTTTTTTAACTGGTTGGGTTAAAAATTTGGAAGCTGGGCCGCCTGGGTGACTCAGTTGGGTAAGGGTCCAACTCTTGGTTTCGGCTCAGGTCATGATCTCAGGGCTGTGGGAAGGAGCCCCATGTTGTTGGGCTCCCCGCTCAGTGGGGAGTCTGCTTGAGGTTCTCTCCTTCTGCCTCTCCCCTTGCTTGCACTCTCTCTCTCTGTCTCTAAGATAAATAAATCTTTAAAAAAAAAAATTGGAGGCCACTGAACTAGACTACTTACTTGCTTCTGATGCTTGATAGTGAATATGACCTTGAATTATCTGCCCCAGGTGTCATCAAGAGCCTGGCTGAGAGAACGGATATTTAGGTAAGGGGCTACTTGTGCCCTTCTATGAGTATTATATGTTCTATCCTTGGCTCAAAGTAGACCACTGAAAAGCTACACCTAGGAGGTCTAAAGATAGGTCAAGGTGAAGGAGTAGAGCTGGAAAGGCACTGGAGAATGACTGTAGGTCAATAATCAGAGAGGGAGAAATGAATCCTAGTTTGGAGGGATTGAAATTTTGTGCACTCTCTTTCCCGCTTGACCCACCTTTAGTTCTCGAAAAAGATTATCTCAAGGTACTACTCTACAGCACATTTCATTGCCCTTATGAACCTGCCTTCAGTCACACAAAGCACACAAGATCACAAAGAGGAATGAGAAGTGCTGAGTGTTTTATCTGGTATTGTTCCTTAATTATGTTATGCAGGTAAGCCCTGGATAATGGGGTAGTAGTTAAACGCAAAGACGTCACACAGATCTTAATTTGAATCCTGGTTCCACTGATTGCGTGCTGACCCTGTAACCCATGGCAAGTGATTTTAGCATTTTTTTGTTAATCTTTTTTGAATCTTATTTTCTTGATCCACAAAATGAAGACAGTAATACTTACCTCTCAGGGTGGTTGAGAGGATTAAATTCATGGAAATTCATGGAAAGCATTTGGCAGGGAATCTAACATTTGGCAGGTACTCAGTAATGACAACATTATTTACCAGATTGTTACCTCCTGATGGTTGGGATTGTGCTAGGTGCTCTGTGCTTCTTTCCTATACCCACAGTGCCAGACACATAAGTATATACTAGGTGCTCAGTTAGTATTTGTTGAACTGAACATAATTAGTGGGAAAGACCTAATAACAAGGTTATTAGGCATCCAGTTGCAACCTGACATTAGATACTTTCAACCAATTTATTTCCTTCTCCCTGCTAACATAACTTATTTTGGAAAGACATTCTGATTTTTTTTCTAACCTCAAATCTTGTTGCAATAACTCTTTTCATATGTTGAAATGTTTCATCTTCCCATTTCCATCAGTGGTCTCACTTTTCTCTTTATCAGTGAAGTTTGAAATGTTGACTGTCCTTTCCTTCATCCCCTAACAAGACCATGCTAGCAATATCATTATGCTTCTCTCTGCATAAGCACCAATCAAAAATGACTCTTCCCCGTTTGCCACTGAAGCCCAAACTTCTTTTTTAATTTTAATTTCAGTATAGTTAACATACAGTGTTATATTAGTTTCAGGTTTACAATAGGGTGATTAAACATTTCCATACATCACCCAGTGCTCATCATGACAAGTGTATTCCTTAATCCCCATCCTGAACCTGGCACTGAAGTCCTGGCTCCATCTGACCTATCCAAATCTGTTTCCTTCTATGCCTTCTGCTCCAGCCAAATGGATCCTACCATTGGGCTCTAACCACGATGAACAACTCCCAATTCATCTTTTCCTTTTGCTATGTTAGGATTTCCTATTACCATTGCTTAGCTACTAAATGCCCTGTTGAGTTCTTCTGCAATTCTCACTAGCCATATTGCTCATTTGGATTCTTCGTTGTCATATATATGTATTTGTTTTCCATGGATGAGCCTTGAGCCACTTGAAGTCAGGGAGAGTTATCCCCCATAGTGTCACATATTCTACAGTGTGCATATTAAGTGATTAATTAAGGTGAGAGAACCATGAAGTGCTTTGTAAACCTAAATATAAGGGATTGTCATAGTTCATTCACTCATATAATAATCATTTGCTGAATACCTGCTGTACTGGGTAACTAGGATGGGTCTAAGGAATGTGTAAGTATCCTTTTAGGGACTCTCAAAAATTTTCAGGGAGGGGAATTTGGTAAAAGACTGGATCTTCTGCAGTTCAGTAGGGCAAATGCTCAGATTTGGTTGCTAAAAAGTTGTGTGACGTCATGGACCAGTGAAATCAGAGGCATTTAGATTGTAAGTATACTGACCTAATTGAAGAAAGCATGTACCCATCAGAAGGGTTTTGTTGCTCACAAGATCTGTATTGCTCACCATTACATCTTAGGGCCTAGAACACATAGAAGGCTCTTACTGAACACTGTTGAATGAACAGTGGAGAGACTTTTGGAAGTTGAGTTTACTCTGGGTACACTTACAAAGTAAGGCTCCTGGGATCATAAGGCTGTAGGTCAGACAATGGGAAATTCACTAAGTTGCTGTTGCCCCAAAAGGGTTCTTGGAAAACACCCAGCCAGGCTTCTGAAGAGCCCCCAATCTGTCCTTTTCTATTCAAAACTTTCCTAAAAGCACCTTTTGGCAGTCATAACACCTTTTCCTCTTATCTGAAAGCTAAAGTAACTTTATGCATTTTTCATACATAATTAACATGCAGAGTCTTAGTTTATCTTTTCCATATCTGGCCTACATTCACTGTGTTAAATTTTGTAAATACCGCTCTGAAACAACCTACATTAGTCAGTCTGCATCTCTTACTTGTGGTATTTGACACTCAAGTTTTCAGTTGGCCGCCGCCTTCACTTTTAGCAACTTCATAGTAAACCACACCAAGCTATGAGAAAACAGTTGATCATTCTGTTACCTCAGAAAGCAGGTAATTTGGGAGTCTTTTTAAAATAAATCTGAAAAGCTCAAACCCAAGATGAGCTAAAAAGCAATTTGAGGACTAATCGCTGTTGCTGTTTTTGCTACCCAGTCTAGGGAGGGAAGTTCCCCAAATGATTTAAGAATCATTATTATTCCACTCCTCAGAGCCAAATCATCTGGTTTGTGCGCTGAGTCCAAAAAACACTGCTGCATATTTTCCCCAAGGAGCAAGCCAGGGAGAGGCAATCTGAAAGATCACAGTAGGTTTGAAGTGAGAACTTCCAGAACTTCCTTGAAAATAAAGGCTGTATATGATAAAAGTACTGTTTTCCAGCCATTGCCTCTGTGTTTTCTCTCTTGTATTAAATGGCAGTAGAGGTCAAATGCCATTTGCTTTTCTGTTCCTTCAGGACCTATTTTTGGTACTCTTTCCTTCACTTCAGCCTTTGAGGTTGCTGTCCTTCAGTGGAAAGAGAGCAAAGGGGTGAGAATTGACATCTTGGGGGTTAGGGGACTCTTTATTAGGCCATGCCAGCAGTGGTGCTGTTTCTGATTCTAGGCCTGTTTTGTGGCCCGTGTTCTGCCTGGATTGCTCCTCCCTTAGCTCTTGGCATGTTGAACTTGTAGTTCTTCATTCTTCAGCTTATATAGTACTTCTTTAGAGAAAGCTACCTTGACCATCCCACCTAATAATGTAGCCAGCATCCCCCCAGCCTACTCACTGTCTGTGTCCCATTCCTCTGATGTCTTTCATAGCAACTCACCACTATGTGAGATAACGTAGTTTATTTACTTGTTTATTTTTTATTTTTTTATCTCCCCACTAGAATGTAACCTCTATGCAGGCAGGGACCATGTCTGTCTTTTTCAGCTGTTGTATATACCCAATGCTTAGCACAGGGCCTGGCACATTCTAGGTGGTTGGGAGCTGTGTTTAATAAATGAATGAGGAGGACAGAGGGCAGTGCAGGACTGCCACAATGTTCCTTCTTGGAGTGTACAGCCTTGAAGCAGATTCAGCCAAGTTTTGCTGAGCTCATTGACCTCTATCCACATCTGCAGTTTCGTGTGGGAATAAATGATATCCTCAAAAGAGACTGAACTGGCTCTTTAGTGATTCTAAAGTTGGATGTAAAACTTGAAGGGCTTGGAGTACAGGTAACATTTTATTTTCTTTCATATAATAAAAGGGATGACTTAGGCAGAGAATGGAAATTAACAGTTGACCACATTCATAATGTTGAGAAGAATTTGGACTGTGACTCATGGTAGTAGAACAATGGGTTGCTGGTTAAGAATGAAATGCACCAGGGCACCTGGGTGGCTCAGTTGATTAAGCGTCTGACTCTTGATCTCAGCTCAGGTCTTGATCTCAGGGTCTTGAGTTCAAGCCCCACATTGAGCTCCATGCTAGGCGTGGAGCCTACTTAAGAAAAAAAAAAGAAAGAATGAAATGTATCTTGTGAAGACAAAAAAAAAACAAAACAAAACATTTGTCAGGAGGCTCATGAACCTCATCAGGAGTGTAGGGTTGCCAGATTTCACTGAAACTGACAAAAATCCCAGGATGCCTAGTTAAATTTGAATTTTGAATTTCATATTAAAAATGAATAACTTTTTAATCTACGTATGTCCCATGCAGTATTTGGTATCCTGGACTTTATCTGACAGTCCTACAAGAGGGTTTTTAATCCAGTTCTCATTACTCTGTATTATTCACAAGGATATTATAGGAGCTTTATCAGATGCCTTGCTGACTTCTGAATATATGTACCTGTGGCAACATTTTCTAAACCACGTTCCATGAAACCATAGGGTCCCACAGGATATGAATATACTTTGATAAATGGTCAAATAATGTTTGCAGAATAAACTATCTTCTTTCTTAGACTGTCACAGTGCATCTTAGGATATTAAAGATACTGAGAAGTCCTATCATAAAGACATGCATACACATACTCTCCCCTTAATTTCCTTTCATTGTGAGGCTCCACACTCTCTAGTGGAATGACGTCTTCTTAGAATGTCCACCTTCACCTCATGTGACCAGCCTTGCTGAATGGTTTGGCTCTATCACTGGGCCAGGTTCTGTACTGACTGACTTTTACCTTTCCCTCTGGGGGGGTGGGGTGGAAGAAAGGAACACAGAAACTTGAGATTTGAGCCCTGAAGAACAATTTCATTGTCTTGCTGAGGGCTGCGTGGCTATCCTCAGCTGTGTGAGCCAGCCAGAGCTCTTCAAGAGCCTCCTGAGGTTATGTGTCCCTGCCTATATATATGCCCAGCTTATTCATTGTTTTAGATATATTTTGTTGTGAAAGTTTTTCAAGTAGACAATCTAGAATCTGTTAGTTGATACTAACAATCTTAGTGGGGGGGAAATTAGCTTATCATAGGAATTAATTTGTGCATAACTTTCTAGGTAAAGTCAAGAATGCATCTTCTTCAAAGGTAAACCTAATGACATTTGTTTCATAAATACCATCATTCTTCACTGTCGGTCCTCTGTGAATGCTCTAGCCTCTGACATTCAATAGAGCAATAAAGAAATCAAACATGCCTACCTAACCTTTATGAAAATATTTAATATTATGATTTAATTTTTAATCTCCCATGGCAGCAGCAAAATAAATCTCAATAGGACCAACTACCTGCTTCACCACAACACGTAGAGTGTAGCCCTAGACAATCAAGATTTCCTCCTAATCATAAACCAATGTGTATGGGCTATAGGCAAAAGGGGGGCGGTAGGTGTTGCCGTTTTGCATTTCCTGGGGACCCATTTACATACTTGTCTTGCATGGTGGGTGAAGAGTGGAGAGGCAGTTTTGACATGTCCTGTGTTAACAGTTTAAGTTTCTTTTTTTTAAGATTTTATTTTTAACTAATCTACCCCCGCAATGTGGGGTTCTAACTCACAAACCCAAGATCAAGAGTCATGTGCTCTACCGACTGAGCCAGCCAGGTGCCCCTACACTGGAGGTTTTCATATAATGCCTTCTTCCTTGCCATTGAATTTCTCCCTTTTGTCATTAAACAAACAAACAAAAACTCAAAACACAAGTCAGCTACCAGGACAAGCATAAGAGAAGGCAAGAAAGAACATGACTTTTCTATTTTTTTTAAAGAAATGAAAGAATCAGTCTAAAAAGATGAAATTTAAGGTTTATAAAGCCCATTGTGAAACCTCACACAATTGGCTGAGGCCTGGGTCACTAAGCCACAGAAGTGTGAATGCGTAAGTTGAGGGATGCCAAATTAAATAGGATGGTTTATTGTGTTGAAATGGTACTAACACGATATACTACAGATGTAGTAGTAACTAGTTTCATAGTATTTCCACAATTTAAAGAGCTAGCATCAAAAACCTCACATCCCTGGGAAGCAAATTTGTTAGCTTTATGACATCTCATGTAGAAGATATATAAATGGATGGTTTTATATGAAACTTGGGTTGTGAATACTTTGAGACAAGCCAGAGTCTGATAAATAGGTGCTCAGTACATGTATGTCAAATCCATGAATGTTTTATACATAACTGCAGTTTCAAGAGAGGCAAAGTGATCAGATCTATGAACAGTTGTCCATTCTATCCAATCTCTCTGGAACGTCTGGCAAGTCAGCTGATCTCAGATTAAATTGAAAGAGTTTCTCAACCTTGTCATTATTAACATCTTGGGCCAGATAATTCCTTTTTTTAAAAAAAAATCTTTTTCATTCATTCTTTCTTTTCCCCCTTGGGCCAGACAATTCTTTACTGTGGGTTTTGTCCTTTGAACTGTAGAATGTTTAAACGCATTTCTGGCCTCTACCCACTATATACTAGCACACCCTCAGTTGTGGCAACCAAAAATACTGCCAGACATTGCCAAATGTCCCCAGGGTGGCAGAGGGTATGTGGTGAAATTGCCCCTACTTGAGAAACCACTGGTTTAAAACATGGTACAGGTTCAGGTCCAGAGTTCCTGTAAGTTGACTCTAGTTTTTTACAGATTGCATGGTTCTGCTACACTTGCTTTGACAGATGGGATCCAAAGACTTTTATGACTGCAAGAAGAGGAGACTGAAGAAGGGAAGCCAGCCCCAAAGTCCATTAATGGATGAATGGATAAACAAAATGTGATACATCCATACCATGAAATAGTATTCATCCTTAAAAAGGAATGAAGTAGTAATACATGTTAGAATGTGGATAAATCTCAAAAACATGCTATGTGAAAACAAGCCAGACACAAAGCCACATATTGTATATTCCATTTATATGAAATATCCAGAATAGATAAATCCATAGGGACAGAATGCAGCTTGGTGGTTGCCAGGGGCTGGGGAGATGGGGGTACTGCTTAATGGGTATGGAGTTTCCTTTTGGAGTGATGGACATGGTTTGGAACTAGATAGAGAATGTAGTTGCACAACATTGTGAATGTACTCAATGCCACTGAATTGTTCACTTTGAAATGTTTAATTTCATGTTATATGAATTTCAACTTAATAAATAAGAGAGGCTAAACAGACCCAAAAGGGCTCAACCAAGGGAGAAGGGAGCAGAATGGAGGAAGTAGAATTGTCCAGTTTTTAAAACTGTTTCAGGGTGCCTGGATGGCTCAGTTGGTTAAGTATCTGCTTTTGGCTCAGGTCATGATCTCAGGTTTGTGGGATTGAGCCCCGTGTTGGGCTCCCTGCTCAGCGGGGAGTCTGCTTCTCCTTCTCCCTCTGACCCTCTTCCTCTGCTCATTCTCTCTCAAATAAATAAATAAAATCTTTAAAAAGACCCCTGTGTTTCGTGGAGTGCTGAGGGTTCTGAGGAGCTTCGTTGGGGCCATGGGGGAAGGCATGGAAAGCAGATGGGGCCCTAGTCTCCCATCCTCTCCTGCATTAATCAAAGTTAACTGTAACTAGTGATCACTGGGGACTTTTGGAGCTCTTTGGTCTGGGCAGCAGGTCTTGGAGGAGTGCTCATGGGAAAGCATGGTTCTTGCCTCACTAAATGAGCTGTGTGTGACCTGAGTGAATTATTTAATGTTTTGGTTCCTCAGTTTTCTCATCTGTAAAATGGGGGGCTAAAAGCACAATTTCTTTCACAGGATTGCCCGACATGGGGCTTGATCTCACAACCCTGAGATCATGACCTGAGCCTAAATCAAGAGTCAGATGCTTAACTGACTGAGCCACCCAGGAGCCCCTAAATGATGGCAATTATTAGTTTCAGGTCTCCACAGGCAGGCATCTTCCTCTCCTATTGGATTGTCCTATCTCCCCACCCCCCCCCCCTTATAAAGACAGGGGTTAATTTAGGCTCTGCCAGGGATGCCTCCTCTTCTTTCACTGGGTAAGTTAGAATCTATTCTTAGTTCTCAGGTTTTTATCAAAAGCTGTCATGCCTCTGGCCATGGTACACGAAGAAGGTTCACCTTCAAGGCCAGCTGAAGGTAGGACCTGAGCGATGACACCCGGTGTTACAATCATGTGGGACTAGCTGGCATGAGGAAGTGACTAGTCAAATGAGGAAGTGCTTCAGTGCCCTGGGCCTGGGAGGGGTTTTCAAAGAAATGAGTTGTGTCTCTTTTAGTGAGGATTTGGAAGGGACTTGGAAGCAAGTGAAAGACCCAAGTAGCTCAAGGTTAAAACTTAGTTGTCCCTCTCCAGTCCTTCATAATACAATCTTGACAACTTTTCTCTTTCAGGATATGTTTCTTAGAGGGAATTATGACAAATACTGCATGTATCATTATATGTGGAATCTAAAAAAAATGCCAAATTTATAGGAACAGAGTAGAAAAGTGGTTGGTGGCCAGGGACTGGGGACTGGGGGAAAGAGGGAGAGGTTGGGAAAGGGGACAAACTTTCAGCTATAAGATGAGTAAGGTCTGAGAATCTAGTGTATAACATGGTGACTATAGTTGATAACATTGTATAGTATAATTGAAATTTGCTGAGAGTAGAATAATCAAATGTTTATATAGGTATAATGTGTGTGTATATACATATATATTTAAATATTAGTGATGGATATGTTAATTAACTAGATGAGAGAAATCCTTTCACAATGTACCCATATATCAAATCATCACAATGCCTACTTTAAATATCTTACAATTTTATTTGTCAATTATACCTCGATAAAGCTGAAAAAAGATACAATCTTGATAACTTTTCTCTTTCATGACACATTTCATAGTGGGAACTATGAGAACGTGTGGGTATATAGAGGGACATGAAGAAATGTGCCTGTGAAGAGAAAAATGAGTTGAAGGTGATGTAGAAAAATGTTGGGGTTTGGAGCCGATGGCCAAGAAAGAATTCTTGAGACGTCTTTGGTGCAAAAAGGTGGTTTTATTAAAGCACCGGGACAGGACCCGTGGGCAGAAGGAGCTGCCCTGGGGTCGTGAGGAGTGGTCCATTATATACTTGCAAGTTGGGAGGGGGTTAGGGACAGAACAAACCTCCAAGGTACTTTGGAAACAAGGTTTCCAGGATCCTGAGGGGGCTAGCTGTTGTTAGGAAAAGGTCATTAATACTGTTTAGTAAAAACTCAATCGTGAGACCCTTCAGATGTATATCAGCGGGCCATATTCTTGGAGGATGATTCCTAACATGTATCTTGGGGAGGGGTAGAGATAAAGGGAGCTTCCAAAGGAATTTTTATGTTTTTTTTTTAAAGATTTTATTTATTTCAGAGAGGATGAGTGGGGGGAGGGGCAGAGGGACAAGCAGACTCCCTGCTGAGTGGGGAGCCCGACATGGAGCTCAATCCCAGGACCTCAAGATTATGACCTGAGCCAAAGTAAGATGCTTAACTGACTGAGCCACCCAGGCACCCCAGGAATTTTTATATGTTTAAGGTAGACTCACAGGATCCTGGTGGGTCAGGCTAATATTGCCTTTTGCCCTTAGCAAAGTGTCAACATGGAGGCAGCTGAGCTCCCAGAGGAAGGTCATTCTACCAGTTTCAAGGACTTGTCAATGGGCTGTAAGTAGTATTTAATTATTTCTTTTGCCTTTGTTTCCCCGCATCGAAGGGGCTTTGCAATGAAACCTGTTTTGCATGATCTCAAATTTTATGCTGGGAATTTAGGTGGCTTTTCAGCTGTTTATGGAAAAAAGAAGGCTTTGGGGTACAGGTAGCATTTCCATTAGTATTAGACCAAGTTATTTTATATAAGTAAGAAAGAGGCAAATGGGTGCTTTATGCTTTGGGGATGGAGTTATGTTTTTCTCCTTCTGGTGCCATCTGTCTTCCCAGCAGATTGAGTGGTTAGAGGGAGAGGTGAGGTAGAATTTTAGGTATATAGAATCACACACAAATGCATACTTGACCCACTGCTGTCCCTCAGGCTTCCTCTTTCTTTGTTTTTCCCAAGCAGTATTGAAAAGTATTGGCTTCATATCAGATCCGGAAAGAGTTGGAGGGAGCTTTGTACAGACTTAAAAAAAATCGCCTGCTGAAATACAATTCCATCTATGTAAGGAGATCTAAATTGAATATAGATAAACATCTTTTATTGTTTGAATTGAACATCACATTTCATTTGTAAGTAGCATGAGCTTTGTTATTCCAGTGATGGATGTCTGTTAGGAATAAACCCCCAGCAATTGGTTTTGTCTTTTTACAGTTCTGAGGAGGAGGTCTCAGAGAGTTTTCTGGCACATTTCCTCACAGCAAAGCACTGGCTCTTTTTTTTTTTTTTACGATTTTATTTATTTATTTGAGAGAGCGAGACTGACAGATAGCTAGCAAGAGAGAGCATGAGCAGGAGGAGAGGGAGAAGCAGGCTTCCCGCCGAGCAGGGAGCCCGATGTGGGACTTGATCCCAGGACCCTGAGATCATGACCTGAGCTGAAGGCAGACGCTTAACCGACTGAGCCACCCAGGCGCCCCTACACTGGCTCCTTTTGAGAAGAGGATTGGTTCTTTGGGTTGTTCAATCTGGGGCGTTCCACTTTGCTTCTGGGCCCGTCCTAGTCTGGAGAGTTCAGCTGGCTACAAAACATGGCCACCAGTGACCTATGCTCTAAACAGACCAGACATCAGGAAATCCAGCCCTGAGCAAGGAGCCTGTGTTCAAGCAGACAGCAGGCACTGTGAGCACAGTAGAATCAAAAGCCAAATTCTGACAGGGTTTCTTGTCCCTGAGAGAAGAGAAGCTCCCACTGTTTCTAACACCTTTGTGGTGTCAGAGGCCTTAACAGTTGAGAGGCAGAGCCCGGAAGGGAAAGGGTCAGACTTTCCAACTCTTCTCTAGTTCCAGGAAAATAAGTAAGAATGATTTTTCAGGAAAGGAACCATGTGCAAAAGAGGGCTCCTGGACCCCAGAAGGAGGCAAGGGGAGAAGAGAGGAAACAGATGTTTGAATAATAGAAAAGGGACCCAGGAGGCTGTTATGCTGTGTCAACGATGTAATACTCCATTGAAACGCCTCCTACCTCGAGATGTGCAGGCTGTCCCTTGCCCTGGGAGTGAAGAGTGTTCTCGTGCAGGTGCATGTACCTGAGTCCCAGACAGCAACTCACAAATAAACCTGTGCTTGCTCCAGTGTACATCATTTTGGCCCAGTCTGGCCCTTTGGCTGGATGCTGATTACTCTGGGGCTAGAGACTGGAAAAAGCTTGGCAATGTGATTCAGGAAGAGCTGGTGAACCAGGACCAGAGAGGGATGGTTATAGAGCTTGAGCAGCCTGTTCCTCACTCGCCCAGTCTTGTGCTTTCTTGCACTGCTTTCCTTGGACTGCAGTCCTCCTTTGACAATACCCCAGAACTTTGTTTTCTGTGGACTTCTCCTGGAAATCCCCGACTGTGCACAGACCCTCCTTAAGGGTACAGATCCTCCTCAAGGGCTGGACTACACACTTTATTCAACTTCACCTTTATGGTGAGAACTGGCAGATGCCATAGAAGTTAAAAAAAAACTAGTAGAAAACCTATCATTTCCTTACTTTAAGCCTTCCAGTGGCTTTCTCCTGCCCACCTCTATAGCTTCATCTTGTGCTCTTCTACCTTCACTTCTTATGCTCTTGTCTCTCTGGCTTTCTGTCAGTTTCTAGAGCATTCCAGACTTTATCTCACCATGAGGATTTGGTACTAGCTCTTTTCTCTGCTTGGAAATCTCTTCCTTGAGATTCTTGATGGCTGGCTCCTACTCATTCTTCTGTTCTCAGGGCATAGCCAGTGCCTAGTACATACTTGACACTAAGGAAACACTGAATGGGAACAGACTGTAGTGGGGCAACTGTGTTTATTTCAGCCTGGTGGCAGGAAGGGGCTGCAGAGGGTTGGTGGAGGGTCCAGGTTTGGGGTGAGAATGAGAATAAAGGTGGAGATGGGAGGCATTTTGTAGCTAGAAGGAGTGAATTAGAGTGAGTAGGGGATGGGAAGTGGGTGACCCTTGTGTTTCTTCCATTATCCAAGGGGCAAAGCTGAGGTGCATGGCTGGGCACAGATGCTGGGGATTCACTGGTAGGTACTGCTGTAACCTGAACCCAGGAAAAAGAACACGTGGTCAAACTCATTTATTGACATACTCTAAGAAAGCCAAATAGCAGCCCCTGGGATTGCTGGGGAGGATTTCATTTATGCTTTAATTAAGGGGCTGATTATTAAATAATCATCTCTTCTTGGCTTATCTCCATCTTCAAGAGAGATATTTTTCCAAACTCCTTCCCACTCGCTGGCTGGGATACGTGTGCCTCCTCTGCATGTTCACACCACTCTGCTTCTCTCCATCAAGACACTTAGGTCAGTGGACTGTGCTTGGCAGGCATGAGTCTATCTTCTCCAACTGGGTTGTGAGCTTGGTGAGGGGAGCGTCCATTTCACTAGCAGGTCCCTGGCAAGTGCTAGAGGTTTGGTGTTGGGTGAATAAATGAAACAGTCTCTGACCCTCCCTATGGCGGCCTGTCTTAACTGTACTCACTCACTCATTCATCCAACAAATTTCTTTTTAGCAATGACTTGATAGACTTCTGCAAGGTGCTGGCGCTACAAAGGAAGAAAAGAAACCCTTCTCTTCCCACACAGCGTTCACTGTCTAGTGGAGGACACAGATAAGCTAACGGGTTGCTTCAGTGCAGTGTGGAAGTGCTAATTGAAAGAAAGTAGAAGGTGTTCTGGGGGCCCACACAGGGGACTGTGGAGCATCCCACAGCGTGTGAAAAGGCCTGGAGGGAAGAAAAATAAGGAGCAATTGGAAAAAAAAAAACACTTAAGTTTGGCTGGAGCAGATAGTAAGTCTCTAGTTTGTAGACCTACTGCCAGCCAGAACGTGTGGCCTTAGAAACTATATGTCTTTTGGGTTAGCTATCACCCTGGGAAAGTGAAACATGTCCTCTGACCACCAGGCCCCCAGACTACATCCTGAAAAAGCCCACAGAGACTAAATGTACCTGCCTCTCACCCAGTCCAACACCAAAAAAAACAAAAAACAGAAAAACAAAAACTTACCATAAACGAAGTGAAAAGACAAGTATTAGTATCCAGAGTGTATTGAGAACTCCTATAAATCAAGAAGAAAAAGGCAAGCAACCCAAAAGAAAAATGGGCAAAGGAAAGGGAATTTATAGAGTAGGAAACACAAAGTAGAATAAATAGGAGAAAAAAATGCGCAGCCACACTAGTAGCCAAGGAAACAAAAATTAATCACGATGAGATGTCATTTTACACCCATCAGACTGACAAAAATTGAAGGTCTGACAGTACCAAATGTTGGCTAGAATGTAGAGCAAAGAGAATTCTCATTCACTCCTGTTAAATAGGAGTGTAAGCTGGTTTTGCACACTTGAGAGAGGAATTTGGCAATATCTAGTAAACTTGACACCATGCATACAACCCAGCAAATTATACTTCTGCATATAAACCCAGAGAAACTTGTGTACATATAGACAAGGACCATTCATTTTAACATTGTTTCTAATGGCAAAACATTGGAAACAACCTAGGTGTCCACTAACAGAAGCATGTATGGATAAGGTAAGGTATGTTCAGATGATAGACTTCTAAATAGTAGATACAAAGAATGATCGACATCCATTTGCAACAAAATGTCAAGTGAAAAATGCAAGTTGCAGTATATGTACATTTTAAAAAAGACTTTATTTGAGAGACAGCGAGAGACAGAGAGCATGAACAAGCAGGGGGAGGGGCAGAGAGAGAAGCAGACTCCCTGCCGAGCAAGGAGCCTGATGTGGGGCTCCATCCCAGGACCCCAGGATCATGACCTGAGCCTTAGGCAGACGCTTCACCGAGTGAGCCCCCCAGGCGCCCCAGCACATTTAAAAAAATATTTATTTATTTGACACAGAGAGAGAGATAGCGAGCGAGAGAGAACACAAGCAGGGGGAGTGGGAGAGGGAGAAGCAGGCTCCCCGCAGAGCAGGGAGTCCGATGCCAGGCTCTATCCTAGGACCCTGGGATCATGACCTGAGCTGATAGCAGATGCTTAATAAATGAGCCACCCAAGTGCCCCAGCCCCAGCACATTTTAAAATACACCAAAACTCTGATTGACTTACTTTCCTTCGCATAATACCCTCTAGTTCATGTATCATATGATCTCACTGATATGAAGAATTTCGGAAACAAGACAGAGGATCATAGGGGAAGGGAGAGAAAAATGAAACAAGACGAAACCAGTGAGGGAAACAAACTATAAGAAACTCTTAATCTCAGGAAACAGACTGAGGGTAGCTGGAGTGGTGGGGGGTGGGAGGGATGGGGGGCTGGGTGATGGACATTGGGGAGGGTATGTGCTATGGTGAGTGCTCTGAGTTGTGTGAGACTGATGAATCACAGACCTGTACCCCTGAAACAAATAATACATTATATGTTAATTAAAAAAATAAAAAAAAACCTACAAAAAAATAAAATACACCAAAACTATACTCTGTTGTTCATGGATGCATGTGAATACATTTAAAGTATAGACTATATTCTGGAATAACGCACACCAAATTTATGATGGTGATTGCCTCTGAGGAGGGGGAAGGATAATGGGATTGCGAGTGTGGGTCCAAGTGAGCTAAATTTACCTATAAGCTTTTTTCCTTTATACACATGAGCAGTAGTGTGACAACTGTTTAACAACTAGTTCTCCAGGCATTAAAAAAACCCCTCATTTACAACCTTGGTGGATTTCCATGGAATGATACTCTCACCCTGGCCAATTTCAAGCTACCAAAGGTTTAGCAATCAGCTTTCAAAATTCCCCAAAATATAACAAACAGCTTTTGAGAATAAATGAGAGCTGGCTGCAGTGCAACATTCTGTTCGTGTGTGTGTGTGTGTGTGTGTGTGTGTGTGTGTGTGTGTGTGTGTAAAACCTTGAAGCACTGATGACAATATTAACAATCCTCAGTTCTGTATGGTGAAAATACATGTATTTGTTATATTAGCTTCTGAAGTTTTATGGATATTTTAAATTCCTTGAAAAAGAAAAGAGACAATTCTCTAAGAATCAGAGTTGGTAAAAATACCTGCCAGTTTAAATTAGAATTGGAAGCGGAATGAAGCAGGGCTTTACCCTAGGTGTCCTTCCCCATACCTCCCATTGAAATCACTTGATAATTGTTGACTATACGGAATAAATACACAGTAAGTCAAGCAGCTGTGCCGGTGACATGGTCTGATGAACCAGGAGGAGCCTTCAGAAATAGCAACTGTTGATGGTCAAATTAAAAAAAACCCCGAACTTATAAGAAAAAACTCCAGCCAACTGAACAGAATGGTTTAAATAATTCCCAAGTATCCCTCACAGGGCCTGCCACTTTGTTGACATGCTATCAGAATATGTCTCACTGCATGGATGCAGCACAAAAATAATTGCTAGATCATTTGGACAATATATTTTTTAATGAGCTTCAAAACCGCAGAGAAGTGATGATATACGAGCCTGCTTTTATGTGCTGGTACTGCTTTGTTACTGCAAAGTGAAAGAGGCTCAACTATTAGACAGTGTGGAAGGAACAGAGCAGTTAAATGTAGTAACAGGTACCTCAGTTCCCCACTCACCTGGCATTTAGTGAGTCCCTACAGTGAACCTAGTTCCAATGGCTTTAAAACAGCTGTGAGCTTATCAGGCGTGCCCTTCACTGAAGCCTATACAACGAGGAAGCTCTTCTTTCCTTAGTGATCGAAACTTTCCTTTGATTTCTGGAGATCAAAATGGGAAACCGGGATCCAGAAAGAAATGCCTCAAAATACCTCCTTTCTCCCTCTTCTAGCAACCATTTGTAAAATAATTTATTTTAGAAATTATATTCAGAAATTTATTCTATAAATAAGCTATATGATATCTGTATTGTGAAATATATTTAAATTTACAAAATTAATACTTTATAAACAGATTCTGTTTATAATATGATAAATCATATTTATAAAAATACGAATAAATCTAGATTTATAAAATATACATTGTGTAAGTTATTTGTAGATCTATAATATGCATATGGAGTTTCTATATTCTCTAAACAAATTTCTATTTTACAAATAAACACTGGAATAAATTAGATATTAATAAAAACATTTGTGTTTTGGAATTAGATGTAAAGAGAATTATTACTTGCTATGACAATTGCATATAATAAAAATCCTATTACATTAAACATTTATGTATACAAATACTATAGGTAAAACCTGCCCACAGAGATGGCACACATGGATCGTATATTCTTATTTTTTTAAGATTTTATTTATTTATTTGAGAGATAGAGTGAGCGAGAGAGAGAGCCCATGAGCTGCAGGGAGCCCGAGGTGGGTCTCAATCCTAGGATCCTGGGATCTGCAGTCTCAATACCCAGGAATTATCGTTCTTAACTTTTTGATGTACTTTTCTTCAAACTTTTATATATACCTAACATGTATATTGTATAATATATTCATAGTCTTTGACCTTCACTGCATATTAAATCACCAGAGGCAGGTTTTAAAAAAAATACCAGTGCCAGGATCCCACACCCGGAACATTTGAATCAATCTCTGGGTGCAAGATCTAGGCATAGGCATTTTTAGACGCTCTCTAGGTGAGTTTAATGTACAGTTCAGGTTGAAGACCACTGTAATATATCTATATCACTTTGGATTTTGGGTTGCAAGTAACAGAAACACCACAGAGAACTGGCTTGAAAAAATAAACTTTTTGGTTCCTGTTAATTGAAAAGTCTAGACGTAATGAAGGCTTCTAGCATTGTGTGATCAGATTCCAGTTAAATTTCTCTGAAAAATCTCTTGGCTGCTCTCTTTAAGGTGTCAGCTTCCCTCGTGGTTCAGATCTTGAGGGGAAAAGGAGCATAGCTTCTGGGGACTCACAGCAAGCTTCGAATAAAAGTCTTAAGTTCTCCTCTGGACCAATAGGAACTGAAAACTGTGGCCAGCTGTCTGCTGTGGGCTCTTGCCTTCGGCTTTATACGTGCCCATCCAGGGGCGCCTGGGTGGCTCAGTTGGTTAAGCAACTGCCTTCAACTCCGGTCATGGTCCCAGGGTCCTGGGATCGAGCCCCGCATCGGGCTCCCCGCTCGGCGGGAAGCCTGCTTCTCCCTCTCCCACTCCCCCTGCTTCTGTTCCCTCTCTCTCTCTCTCTGTCAATTAAATAAATAAAATCTTTAAAAAAAAATTTCATTTATACCTGCCCATCCAAGGACAGACATCGCCAAAAGGAGGGAGGGAAATGGGGATCCTTTTAGGAAGGGGACAAGGGGGGTTAGATGTTGTACAGGCAATCAAGGAATGTATACATTCTACGCCAATAAGGTGTTTAGCCACTTTTTTAAAAAAGTTTTTATTTATTTAAGTAATCTCTACCCTCAATGTGGGGCTTGGACTCATGACCCCAAGACCAAGAGCCACACACACACTTCAGACTGAGCCAGCCAGGCGCCCCAAGGAACTAAACTAAACTACTTTTTTTTTTTAAGTAATCTCTACACCCAATGGCTAGAACTCACAATCCCAAGGCCAAGAGTCACATGCTCTACCCACTGAGCCAGCCAGGCGCCCCTAGGCACTTTGAATCATACTAGATATCGTTTATTATCCTAATTTAAAAATACACACATTATAAATACATTTTGAAACATGATTTTTAATTAGCTAATTTTAATTAGTCTATCATATGGATGCACTATTACTTAACCTTTGCCCTTTCTTTGTACATTTTAAGCTACTAATGCAGCAGTCACTGGCTTTAAAGTATTTATGACCCTATGACCCAATTTGCTTGGGACTATCCCTGTTAATGTCTGTTGTCCTGGAATAATTATTAACAATGCCTTATTTAACTCTCAAAAATAGCCTAGTTTGGAGGAAGAATTATAAATTCATCCTAATTTAAACATAAATATCTACTATCTGTCCATTTATATGATCATTTCCTTAAGACAGATTCTTGGAAAAGGAATTTTTGGGTAAAAGAACAGAAACAATTTGAAAGGTTCTTGATACATATTGATAAGTTTTTTATAGAAGTTATACCATGTTATACTCCAACCAGCAGTGTATGAGATAGACTATTTTGTAAAACTCTTGTCAGCATTATTACCTTTTTCCTCCTTTTTTTTTAACATTTGCCAGTTTGAGAGAAAAAAGAATAATAATAATCTGATTAGTTCTTTGATTATAAGCCTGAATATTATTATTTTTTTAAAGATTTTATTTATTTATTTGTCAGAACACAAGCGGGGGTGGGGGCAGGCAGAGGGAGAAGCGGGCTCCCACTGAGCAGAGGGCCCGAAGCAGGACTCAATCCCAGGACCCCGAGTGACCATTTGTATATCTTATTTTGTGGCTTATCTGTTATGTCCTTTGCCTATGAACACTTTAGCCATCATATTTGTTGAAATTTTTCCTTTTTGCATTTTATTATCTTTTTTATGACATTACAGGCTTTAACTATGTATTTAACTATCAATACTTTCCTTTTATTTCCCCATTGCTTTTATGCTGGAAAAGTTCTTTATCAACCTGATAGTAGACTGACATATATATAATCTACCTTAAATATTCTTATAGGTTTTTTTTTTTAAAGGAAATTAACTCTTGAATACATTTGGAATTCATTTTGGTATAAACTTTGAAAAAATGTTACTTTATTTTGTTTTTCCAATAAAATAATTTCTCCTCTATCAATTTGATTGAAATTGTTTTACAGATATAACTTAGGGAAGAACCAACATCTTTATGATGATCAGCCTTATGCTTATGATCCAGGCACTTTGTACACCTCTCCATTTGTTCTACTTTTTTTTTATCTCTGTTTATTCATGGAGTTTTCTTTGAAGAGGTCTTATGTACTTCTTAGATTATTTCTAATTATTTCATATAATATATTTTCTCATAAGTTATTGCTGTTATCTGGGAAGGCTGTTGATTTTGTTTATTTATTTTTTGTATACAGCCATTTACTCTCTTAGATTTTCAGTTGACTGATTATTTTGGCATTTCTAAGAAGACAAACATATAATTAATAAGAATTATAATTGTGTATCCTTTCTAATAGTTATAATTCTAATTAATTTTTCATATTTTATTGATAGCATTTCTAGAAAATGTCCATAATGCTGATTGTAGAGGAATTCTTGTTTTAGCTCTCACTTTAATGCTTCTAGTGTTTATCCTTAAGTAAGATATTGGCATTTGGATTAAGAAACTTTTTTTGGTGTTTTATTTATTTATTTATTGAAAGTTTATTTATTGAATGTTTTTATTTTAATCACCTGGTGCTCATCATGACAAGTACTCTCCTTAATCCTCATCACCTATTTCACCCATCCTGCCACCCAGCTCCCCTCTGAGTACCATACTGTTTTGATTACTACAACTTTGTAATATAACTTGAGGTCTGGAATTGTGATGCCTCCAGCTTTGCTTTTGTTTTTCAAGATTGCTTTGACTATTTGGGGTCTTTTGTGGTTCTGTACAAATTTTAGGGTTGCATGTTCTATTTCTGTGAAAAATGCTGTTGGTATTTTGACAAGGATTGCACTAAATGTGTAGATTGCTTTGGGTAGTGTGGACATTTTAACAATATTTGTTCTTCTAATCCATGAGCATGGAATGTCTTGTCATTTCTTTGTGTTGTCTTTAATTTCTTTCAGCAGTGTTTTATAATTTTCAGAGTACAAGTCTTTCACCTCTTTGGTTAGATTTATTCCTAGGTATCTTATTATTTGGGGATAAATAATCAATTATTAATTGTAAATGGGATTGTTTTCTTACTTTCACTTTCTGCTGCTTCATTATTGGTGTATAGAAATGTAACAGATGTCTGTACATTGATTTTGTATCCTGCGACTTTATTGAATTTGTTTATCAGTTCTAGTAGTTTCTTGGTGGAGTCTTTAGGGTTTTCAATATATAGGATCGTGTCATCTGCAAATAGTGAAAGTTTGACTTCTTCCTTACTGATTTGGATGCCTTTTATTTCTTTTTGTTGTCTGCTGTGGCTAGTACTTCCAGTACTATGTTGAATTAAATGGTGAGTGTGGATATTCTTGTCTTGTTCCTGACCTTAAGGGAAAGGCTCTCAGTTTTTCCCCATTGAATATGAGGTTAGCTGTGGATTTTACATACATGACCTTTATTATGTTGAGGTATGTTCTCTCTAAACCTACTTTGTTGAGGGATTTTATCATGAGTGGATGTTGTACTTTGTGAAATGCTTTTTTTTTTTGCATCTATTGAAATGATCATATGGTTCTTATCCTTTTTCTTATTGATGTGATGTATCATGTTGATGGATTTGTGAATATTGAAACAAACTTGCAACTCAGGAATAAGTCCCACTTGATCATGGCGAATGATTTTTTTAATGTATTGTTGGATTTGGTTTGCCAATAATTTGTTGAGGATCTTTCCATTTATGTTCATCAGAGATATTGGCCCGTAGTTCTCCTTTTTTTGTGTGGTGTCTTTATCTGGTTTTGATATCAGGGTAATGCTGCTTCATAGAATGAATTTGGAAGTTTTCCTTTGTCTTGTGTTTTTTGGAATAGTTTGAGAAGAATAGGTATTAACTCTTCTCTAAATGTTTGGTAAAATTCACCTGTGAAGCCATCTGGTCCTGGCCTTTTGTTTGTTGGAAGTTTTTTGAGTACTGATTCAATTTCTTTGCTGGTAATCAGTCTATTCAAGTTTTCTATTTCTTCCTGATTCAGTTTGTGGAGGTTATATGTTTCTAGGAATTTATCCATTTCCTCTAGGTTGTCCAATTTGTTGGCATATAGTTTTTCATAATATTCTCTTATAATTGTATTTCTGTGGTGTTGGTTGTTATTTCTCCTCTCTCATTTGTGATTTTATTTACTTGAGTCCTTTCTCTTTTTTTCTTGATAAGTCTGGCTAGAAGCTTATTAGTTTTCTTGATTATTTTCAGAGAGCCAGCTCCTGGTTTCATTGATCTGTTTTACTGTTTTTTTAGCTTCTATATCAGTTATTTCTGCTCTAGTCTTTATTATTTCCTCTCTTCTGCTGGTTTTAGGTTTGGTTTGTTGTTCTTTTTTTTTTAGCTCCTTTAGGTGTAAGGTTAGGTTGTATAGTTGAGATTTTTTCTTTCTTCTTGAGGTAGGCCTGTATTGCTATAAATTTCCCTGGATTAAGTAACATTTTTTTATCTTAATGAAGAAACAACCTTCTATTTCAAGTTTATTAAGAGACTTTTTCCTTCTGTTTTTTTAAAATTGAATTTAATCAAAAGTATTTTTTGCCATTTGTGTTTATAAACACAATATTTTCTTCCTTTGCTGCTCTAATGTGATGAATAATGTGGTTAGGTTTAATTATATTGAACTATCTTTATATTCTTCAAATCAACTGTATTTCATATTATTCATATTATTATTTTTATATGCTGTTGAATTCACTTTGCTGGTACTTTATATGCAAGTTTTTTACATATACTCATAAATAAAATTGGTCTTATGTTTGTGTGTGTGTGTATGTGTGTGCACATGTGCTATCTTTATCAGCTTGGAATAAGGATTATGGTTACTTTAAAAAAATACCTGGGAAGGTTTCTATTTTTATCCTTGTTTTTTTAATCTTATAACTGTCCTTTTGACTTCTTTTTTCTTCTTTTTCTTTTCTTGACCTTTTGCTTTGCATTTCTGTTTTATCCCACCTTCAAAGTAACTGTTCCCTGGTACCATTTCACTTGACCCTGAGCTCTAAGACAGAAGGGACAGGGTCTATATTTTCTCTTCGTTCTGTCCCCAGCTCCTTGGAGCAGAGATGTAAGAAGATGGATGTGGAAATGACCTATTCTTTAACCCAGAGAACTTTGGTGATGGGCTTTAGATATTAGCATTGTTTCTTCCTTTATGTTCCATTATCCTCTCACTTGCTTCTCCTATTTATTAACCACCCCTTTACTCCTTAACCTCTTGAATCTTACCTTCATTCCCAGTACTCTGTGGAAACCATTTAAGTCTGTTCTCACCAGCGACTTTTTAATTGCCCAAATGACTTTTCCTTGTTTTTCAATTTCCTTGGTCGCTCTGTAATAATTGACACTGTTGATATCTTCACATTCTCTACTTTTTCTTGCTTTTCCATCTCTAACCACTTCTGTCTAATGTTCCCTCAATTCTCATCTTTTCTAAAATCCTTTACATTTGAAGATTCCTTCCATCAGATTCTGTCTTCAGCCTTTGCTCTTTTCTGTGTACGTCCTTAGTAATTGAATTCACTTCTGTGTCTTGAACTATGCAGATGATGTCCGTGAAAGTTCCTGGTACAATAACTATTACATAGTAGGTGCTCAAGAAATGTTACTTCAATTTGGACTTCAAATCCCTATGTCTGGGCTTGACCACTCCTGAACCCCAGTTTTGAGTTTCCAACTGGCTATCAAATCTTTTCACTGGGGCATCCTTTTAACACTTCAAATTCACTATGTGTACAAATAAACTCACCAGTTTCCCTATTCCTATTTCCTTCTCTTCAATTTCCTTGTTTTTATTTCTTGTAGTAATTTGTTTGGCCATAACTTAATAGTTCCATTCCTGAGAAACCTCATGTTATAAAAAAAAGTCTCATTGCACAAAACAAGTTTTCCAATGGGAAAATGGAAGTAGAGTGGGACTAGAGCAGAGGTATCTAACTTAAATGTCCACAGGCACTAGGCAGATAATATAGACTGAATGAAATTGGCCTGATGTAAGACAATGTCCACTGGTGGGAATGGTGGAGAATGAATACATGCTTTGTATAATGTGGACAGTACCCCAGCAAATTATGGCCATGCAGAAATGCTGGCTTAATATTGCAAGATGTCAAGGTTTTTCAGGGGAAGCTGGACATTAAAAAAAAAAACCACTTTAATGTCAATTTCCAAATGTTGGCAACTAATTCAGTTAAAAAATAGTTGAGTCCAAACAAAACACATCTGTGGACTGCCAGTTTGTGATCTCTGCACTAGAGAGTTTTCAGAGTCATAATTACAATGCTACTTTTCCTGTAGGGATTTTTAATAATCAGCTTTTTTGAAGTATTATTTGCATACAATAAAATGCATCTGGTTTAAATGTATAGGTCAGTGACATGGTTTTGTTGTTGTTTTTAACAAATCTATACACTGGTGTAACCACTACCCCAATCAAAATGAATAACATTTCCTTGCAACTTTCTAGTAAATCCTTCCTGGCCCACAGCTGCTGCTCTAATTTATGCTACCGTAGTTTAGTTTTGCCTGTTATAGAACTTCATTTAAATGGAATCAAACAGTATGTCCTCTTTTATGTCTGGATTCTTTCACTGGGCATAATGTTTTTGAGATTCATTCATGTTCTTTTGCATATCAATAGTTTATTCTTTTTACTGACATGTAGTATTTCATTTTATAAATATACAGCAATTTGTTTATCCATTTTCCTGTTGTCTATCTATTTTCCTGGATGTTTTGGGGTTGTTTCCTATAAGGAATTTTAAGTAGAATTTAAAAAATAATGATAAATGTTTAGTTATAAAACATAGACATCACTGAGCCAATCCAGCTTTTGATTACAGTTAGCTTTTGTTTAAGAGTAAGTTGTCTTTCTGTTCCACTCACTTCCATTGTCTTTAGCTTGGATTTCTTCTACATGCCTATCACCGTTATCATTTATCATCCATTGTCACCATAAACAAACCACCAGTGTGCAGTGCATGCAGAACAGATGTGACCCTAGCAATACTTGCTTCCTCATTTAAGGTAGTAGCTCCTGAAGACATTATTCACTATTTGGTTATAGCTTTTATGGGTCTATATGATGCAAATCATATATCCTAATTAATTAATTGTGTTTGGAAACCTTACTAGTAGGAGAAATGCCTGTTTGCCATTCCTGGATATTCAGGCTAGAAACTTTGATGTGTAAATAGGACAGTGACTGAATTTATTACTGCTCTTATGTTAGCTAGCCTGAATAATTAGCCATGAAATCCTTGTGAATTTAAACCTCAAGATAAAACTGAAAATATACCAAATATCAGTATATTTGATGTGCACATTTATGAATTTATTCAACAAACATTGAATTTTGTTTGTTTTGATTTTTTAAAAAAATACAGTTGAAGCCTCTCCTATACCCTTCCAAGGTCTCATTGCCCTCCCTCCTTCTCTCCCCAGTGATAACCGCTATCCTAAACTTGGTATTTAACATTTCCATGCATATATATATATATATATATATATATATATACTTTTAAAAAAGATTTATTTATTTTAGAAGGGGGGGAAGGGCAGAGGGAGAGGGAGAGAGAGAATCTTAAGCAGGTTCCATGCTGGACATGTATGGGGCTCGATCTCATGACCCTGAGATCATGACCAAGATCCAAAACTAAGAGTTGGGTGCTTAACTGACTGTGCCACCCAGGTGTCCCCAGATATATACTTTTAATGTACATATATCCATAAATGATATTAGTATTGCTTTTCCTTTTTAAAATTACACAAGCAGCAGTATCTCGTATTTATTATTTTGCAACTTGCTTGTTTTGCTCAATGTTTTTTGTGAAATTTTCCATGTTGATACATGTAGCTCTAGTTCATTCACAATAACTTCTCTGTGGTATTCAATTGAATGAATGTATCATAATTTATTCACTCGTTCTCCTGCTGATGGTCATTTAGGTGGCTCTTAAATTTTGTTATTATAAGAAGTACAGCAATGAATTTTTTTTAAGATTTCATTTATTTATTTGAGGGGGAGAGCAAGACTAAGAGTGAGAGCAAGAGAGAGAGCGAGCAAGAGAGCATATGAGGGGAGAGGAGCAGAGGAAGAGGGAGAAGCAGACTCCCTGCTGACCAGGCTTGATTCCATGACCCTGGGATCCTAACCTGAGCCAAAGACAGATGCTTAACCAACTGAGCCACCCGGGTACCCCAGCAATGAAGATTCTTAAACTGGTCTCCTTATGTGCATATGCAAGAGATTGTCTAGAGTTTTTTTTATAAACTAGAAATGGTATTGCTAGGTTGCAAGTTGTGCTCCTTTCCTCTCCATCCCATCAAATGCTTTAGTAGCTCATTCACAATTACTAACTTTATTTTCTCTTAGAATTTATTCAAGATTTTTCAACTTTATGATAGTACAAAAGTGATATGCATTCAGTAGTGACTGTACTTCTGGATTTGAATTTTGATCTTTTCCTGGGCTAGTGATGTGCAGTATTATACTCTCGTGATGCTGGGCAGTGGCAGCAAGCTGCAGCTGCCAGTCAATCATGTGATCATGAGGGACAACAACGGATACCCTGGCAACCATTCTGCACCCAAGCCATCATTCTGTTTTTCACTTTCGGTACAGTATTTGGTAAATGACATGATATTCAATACCTTATTATAAGATAAGCTTTGTGTTAGATGATTTTGCCCAACTGTAGGCTACTGTACGTGTTAGAGCGTATAAGGTAGGCTAGGCTAAACTATGTTTAGTAGGTTACATGTATTACATGCGTTTCAACTTACAATACTTTCAACTTATGACTGGTTTAAGACCCAAACCCCATTGTAAATTGAGGAAGTTATGTATTAGAACATTTATGCAGACTTAAATTTCACCCATATTTATACATTTCATTTATTATATTTACTAGAATTGTTTAAGTACTATTTAATTAACTTGTTTAATTATCTAGAGCTTGCTATGGGCATTTAAAGCATTTAAAAAGAAAAATATATTTGAAAATGCAGTTTAAATGTTTAAGGGAATTTAGTTAATTAAGTTATAAATTGGACTGATTAATAAATAGAATACCTTTGTAAATTGAAATGAAAAATCAAGAGAAACCTGTTTTAAAATTTCTAACTTTAATCAGCTGAAATTAAACCCATTTAATAATAGCTTTTTTTTGCATAAAAGTCACCTTCAATCACACCGAGAAACTGGCATTGCAACTTTATTTTAATTCTATTTAACTTTGTAATAACTGATTTTTTTCCAAATTTTTCATTACGCCATTTATTAAATTGAGAGCGCCGAATCCTAACCACTAGACCACCAGGGAGGCTGCCATTTATTAAATTGAGACCACATTTTTTCCTGCCATGTCTGTTTTTCTGCTCAAATCTAGACTGGTTGTTCTCAAGGCCTGCTGCACAGACATAATACTAAACTTTCCTCTCCTACTCTCAAGAGAGAAATGCACTATTTTCTGGTCAGGCCCTGACCAAGACAGCTAGTTGCCCTTCAATTTCTGTTCTCCATTTCCAAAACAGTAATAAGCCCCCTAATTTTTAGATGGGCAAATAAAGATATTGCATGGCCCTCCTTGCAGGTAGCTGTGATTATATAACTAAATTCTGGCCGATGGGATATAAGTGCAAGTGATACCTGGAAGTTCCAGATTGCACACTGTTCCAAGTTGGTGCACCATCTCATGCGTCCATGTTCCAGGAACAGGTATGAGATAAACACCCAGGAGAAGATGAGGCAACAAGATAAAAGAAGCCTAGATTCCTATCATTCTTGGTTGTTTTCCAGATTGTTTAATTTAAAAATTTTAAAACTCTTCTTTTTGAAATAATTTCTGACTTAAAAAATGTAACAATAGTACAAAGAATTCTTGTATACACGTAAATGTCTTGCATACCAATAGTATAATTATCAAAATCAGGAAATTAATATTGATAAAATTATCTCATCAACATAATTCATTCAAATTTTATCAATTGCTCACTAATGTCATTTTCCAGGTCCAGGATACAATCCAGGAGCACATGAAGTATTTAGTTGTCAAGTCTCCTTAGTCTCCTTTAATCTGTGACAGTTCCTCAGTCTTTTTGTGCCTTTTATGATCTGATCCTTTTTTTTTTAAAGATTTTATTTATTTATTTTGCCAGAGAGAGAGAGAGAGAGAGAGCACAAGCAGGGGGAATGGGAGAGGGAGAAGCAGGTCCTCTGCTGAGCAGGGAGCCCGATGTGGGACTCGATCCCAGGACTTGGGATCATGACCTGAGCCGAAGGCAGATGCTTAACCGACCGAGCCACCCAGGCGTCCCCTGATCTGATACTTTTTTTGACTGAGATATAATTGACATACAACATTACATGAGTTTCAGGTGTACAACATAATGATTTGGTATTTGTATATATTGTGCAATGATCACTTTGTACCTTTTGACTTCCTTCACCCATTTCACCTACCCCCCCAACCCCTAGCCTCTGACAACTACCAATTTATTTCTCTGTATCTATGAGTTTGGGATTTTTTTTTTCTTCTATTCCTCATATAAGTGAGATCATATGGTATTTATCTTTCTCTGAGTTATTTCACTTAGCATAATACCCTCAAGGTCCATCTTTGTTGTCCCAAATGGTAAGATTTCCTTCTTTTGTATGCCTGAGTAATATTCCAGTGTGTGTGTGTGTGTGTGTGTGTGTGTGTGTGTGTGTGTGTGTGTGTACATACTACGTTTTTACCCATTCATTGATGGACACTTAGGGTGCTTCCCTATCTTAGCTAGTGTAAATAATGTTGCAATAAACATAAGGTGCATATATCTTTTCAGGTTAGTGGTTTTTAAAAAAGATTTATTTATTTTAGAGAGATGAGAGAAAGTGAGTGGGGGGAGGGGCAGAGGGAGAGAATTTTCAAGCAGACTCCCCACTGAGCAGAGCCCGATGCAGGGCTCAATCCCATGACCCATGAGATCATGACTTGAGCTGAAACAGAGTCAGATGCTTAACTGACTGAGCCACCCAGGTGCCCCTCAAGTTAGTGTTTTACTTTCCTTTGGATAAATGCCCTGAAATGGAATTGCTGGATCATATGATAGTTCTATTTTTAATTTTTTGAGGGTAGCCTGACATTTTTAAAGAGTATCATCCAGGTATTTTACAGAGTTTCTCTCAATTTTGGTTTGTCTGAAATTTCCTTATGATTAAATTCAGGTTATGCATTTTTTTGGTGGATGTAACATAGAAATGATGTGTCCTCAGTGCATTATAACAGGGGGCACATGATGTTTTGTCCCATTATTAGTAATGTTAGTTTTTTTCAATTGAAAACTGATTAAAATATAGCACACAGAAAAGAAGTAAGATGATTATAAATTTATCACAAAATTAACATACCAAAGTAACCACCACCAAATCAAAAAATAAAACATTACTAGCATTCCAAATGTTTCTATCATATCTCTTCCCAATTCCCACTCCTCATCTTCCTCCAGAATAAGCACTGTCCTGACTTCTAGCACTGAAGTTATCTTGCTTCTTCTTGGACTTTATATAAATGAAATCATACAGAATGTATTCTTTTGTGTCTGGCTTCTTTTATTCAAACTTGTGTTTGTGCAGTTCATCAAATGGTTGTGGATATCTACTTTATTTTCATTTCTATATTGTATCCATGGTAATATTAGTTTTTTTTTAAAGATTTTATTTATTTGACAGAGAGAGACACAGTGAGAGAGGGAACACAAGCAGGGGGAGTGGGAGAGGGAGAAGCGGGCTTCCCGCCGAGCAGGGAACCCGATGCGGGGCTCGATCCCAGAACCCTGGGATCATGACCTGAGCCGAAGGCAGACGCTTAACGACAGAGCCACCCAGGCATCCCCATGGTAATATTAGTTTTGATCAGTTGGTTATGTTGCCCAATTTTTAAATTATGGTAAGAATACACTTGACATAAAATTTACCATTTGATTATATAATCCATTGATATTTAGTACATTTGCAATGTTGTGCAACTATCACTCCTATCTAGTCCTAGAACATTTTTGTTTTCCAAAAGGAAAACTTATACCATTAACCAGTAACTACCCATTCCCCCTCCCCCAAGCCTCAGGCAAATACTGATCTGTTTTCTATCTCTATGGATTTGCCTATTCCAGATACTTCATATAACTGGAATCATATAATATGGGGCCTTATGTATCGGGCTTCTTTCTTTCAGTATTTGATTCCAAAGTTCATCCATGTTGTAGTGTGTATCATGACTTCATTTCTATTTATGGTTGAACAATATTCCATTGTATGGTTATTCCACATCTTGTTGATCCATTGATCAGTTGATGGACATTTAAGTTGTTTCCACTTTTTGGCTATTATGAATAATGCTGCTATGAAGATTTGTTATAAGTTTCTGTGTGAACATATGTTTCCCATTTTTGGGGTGTATATTCCTAGAAGGGGAATTGCTGGGTCACAGAGTCATTCTATGTTTAACATCACTGAGCAATTACCAAACTGTTTTCTATACTGGCTGCACAATTTTCATTCCCATCAGAAATGTGTGAGGGTGCTAATTTCTGTACATCTTTCCTACAACTTTCTATTTTCGCTTTTTGATTGTAGCCATCCTTCTGGGTGTGAAGTGGTATCTCATGGTTTTGATTTGCATTTCCCTAATGACCACTGATGTTGAGCATCTTTTCTGTATGGTTGGAAGCCATGTTCCTACTTTTACTTCTGATTTTAGTAATTTCCATCTTCTCTCTTTTTCTGTAGTCTAGCTAAAGTTTTATCCATTTTTTAAAAAAAAGATTTATTTGAGAGAGAGAGAGAAGTGGGGGGCAGAGGGAGAGGGAAAGAGAATCACAAGCAGACTCCGTGCTGAGTGTGGAGCATGATGTGGGGCTTGATCCCATGATGATGACATCATGACCCAAGCCAAAACCAAGAGTCAGACACCCAACCAACTGTGCCACCCAGGCACTCCAGGTTTATCCATTTTGTCGATCTTTTCAAAGAACCAACTTCTGATTTCACTGATTTATTCCATTGTTTTTATATTCTCTATTTCATTTATATCTGCTGTAAAATGTATTATTTTCTTCGATTTGCTAGCTTTGGGGTTAGTTTGTTCTGTTTTTCCTTATTCCTTAAGGTGGAAAACTTGGTTATTAATTTGAGATCTTCCTTTTCTTGAAAAAAAAAAGATTTTATTTATTTATTTGAGAGAGAGAGAGAGAGCAAAAGCAGGGGGAGCAGCAGGCAGAGGGAGAAGCAGGCTCCCTGCTGAGCAAGGAGCCCAATGTGGGACTCGATCCCAGGACCCTGAGATCATGACCTGAGCCAAAGGCAGACACTTAACTAACTGAGCCACCTAGGCACCTGGAGATCTTCCTTCTTATTTAATGTAGCTATTTACATATATAAATTTCCCACTGAACACTCCTTTCACTGCATTTCATGAGTTGTGGTATGTTGTTTTTTCATCTTCATTCATCTTAAAATATTTTCTAATTTTTCTCGAGATTTCTTCTCTGTCACATGGATTATTTGAGGGTATATTTTTTAATTTCCACATCTGTGTACATTTTCCCATGTTCTTTCTGTTAGTAATTTCTAGGTTCATTTCATTGTAGTCAGAGAAGATATTTTGTATGATTTAAATGTTTTCAAATTTACTGTGACTTATTTTGTGGCCTAACATATGGCCACATATTATCTGGGAGAATATTCCATGTGTACCTGAGAAGACTATATATTCTTCTCTTTTTGCATGGAATGTTCTGTATGCATCTATTAGGTCTAGTTAGTTTATAGTGTTGCCCTCTCTTTTCTTATTGATCTTTTGTTTACTTGTTCTATCTATAATTGAAAGGTGTATTGAAGATTTCAACTATCATTGTAGCACTAGTTCTCCATTCTGGTCAATTTCTGTCAGTGCTTCATATACTTTGGGGCTCAGATGTTAGATGTATCTATGTTTATAATTGTTATTATCTTCCTGATGGATTGACTCTTTTATCAATGTATACAGTACTTCTTTGTCTCATAAAAAATTTTGACTTAAAGACTATTTTGTCTGATATTTGTATAGCCACCCCAGCTCTCTTGGTTGCTATTTGCATGGGGTATCTTTCCCCAACCTTTCAATTTCAAATCAATTGTATCTTTGGATATAAATTAAGTCTTTTATAGACTGCATATTGCTGGACAGTGTTTTTTTATCCATTCTGCCAATTTCTGTTTTTTAATTGCTGAGTTTAATTCTTTTATGTTTAATGAAATTATTGAATAGGAAGGACTTCTGCCATTTTATTACTTGTTTTCTCTATGTCTTATATCTTTTTTGCTCCCTACTTCCTCCACTACTGCTTTCTTTTGTGTTTAATTGATTTTTTAGTCTACCATTTTGATTCCTTTCTCATTTTTTTCTGTATATTTTTTAGATATTTTCTTAGTGGTTACATGTTAAATGCATAACAAACCAGCGTGAATTAATACTAACTTGGCTTCAATTGTATACAAAAATTGTATACATGGGGTGCCCGGGTGGCTCAATCCATTAAGTGTCTGACTCTTGATTTTGGCTCAGGTCATGATCTCAGGGTCATGAGACTGAGCCCTGCATCAGGCTCTGTGCTGGACGTGGAGCCTGCTTAAGATTCTCTCCTTCCCTCTCCTTCTGCCTCTCCCCACCACACTTGCATGTGCACACTCTCTAAAAAAAAATTCAAAAATTGTATATAAAACTGATCTTATATAGTTCTGTCCTCCCTTTATGTTGATATTGTAACACATTACATCTTATACATGGTGTGCACATTAACAAGATTTATAATTGTTTTACGCATTTTGTCTTTTATTCTTTTTTATTTTTCATCATCATAAGTATACTCTTTAATTTCCATCCCCTATTTCCCCCATCTTCACACCCACCTCCCCTCTGGTAACCATCAGTTTGTTCTCTATAGTTAAGAGTCTCTTTCCTGATTTGTCTCTCTCACTCTTTCTTATTTTTTTTTAAAGATTTTATTTATTTATTTGTCAGAGAGAGAGAGAGAGAGAGCACAAGCAGGGGAAGCAGCAGGCAGAGGGAGAAGCAGGCTCCTCACTGAGCAGGGAACCCTGTGTGGGACTCGATCCAGGACCCTGGGATCATGCACTGAGCTGAATGCAGACACTTAACTGACTGAGCCACCCAGGTGTCCCTCTCTCTTTCTTTATTTTCCCTTTGCTCATTTGCTTTATTTCTTAAATTCCACCTGTGAATGAAATCATGTGGCATTTGTCTTTGACTTATTTTGCTTAGCATTACACTCTCTAACTCCAACCATGTTGTTGCAAATGGCAAGAGTTCAACCTTTTTTATGGACAAATAATATTCCATTTTTTATATATACAAAATGAGTGTATATCCACTCATCTATCAGTGGACACGTGGGCTGCTTCCATATCTTGGCTATTGTAAATGATGCTATCTATAAACATAGGGATGCATGTATCTCTTTGAATTAGTGTTTTCATATTTTTGGGGTAAATACCATGTAGGGCAATCCCTGGATCATAGGATAGTTCTATTTTTAATTTTTTAAGGAACCTCTGTATGATTTTCCAAAATGGCTGCACCAGTTTGCATTCTCACCAACAGTGCAACAGAATTCCTTTTTCTCCACATCCTCACCAACACCTGTTGTTTCTTGTGTTGCTGATTTTAACCATTCTGACAGGTATGAGGTGATATCTCACTGTGGTTTTGATTTGCATTTCCCTGATGATCAGTGATGTTGAGCATCTTTTCATGGGTCTGTTGGCCATCTGGATGTTTTCTTTGTAGAAATGTCTGTTAATGTCTTCTGCCCATTTTTAAATGGGATTATTTGTTTTGGGGGTTATTGAGTTGTATCAGTTCTTTATGTAGTTTGGATACTAACCCTTTTGGGATATGTGATTTGCAAGTATCTCCTCCCATTCAGTAGGATGCCTTTTAGTTTTGTTGATTGTTTCCTTCAGTGTGCCGAAACTTTTTATTTTGAGCTAGTCTCAGTAGTTTATATTGGCTTTTATTTCCCTTGCCTAAGGAGATTTATCTAGAAAAATGTTACAGCGGTACTGTCTGTGCTCTCTTCAAGGATTTTTATGGTTTCAAGTCTCACATTTAGGTCTTTCATCCATTTTCAGTTTATTTTTATGTATGTTGTAAGAAAGTGGTCCAGTTTCATTCTTCTGCATGTTGCTCTCCAGTTTTCCCAAAACCATTTGTTAAAGAGACTGTCTTTTTCCCATTGGATATTCTTTCCTGCTTTGTCAAAGATTAATTGGCTATATAATTGTGGGTTTATTTCTGGGTTTTCTGTTCTATTCCATTGATCTGTGTGTCAGTTTTCATGCTAGTACCATACTATTTTAATTACTATTGTTTTGTAATATAACTTGAAATCTGGAATTGTGATACCTCCAGTTTTGTTTCTGTTTTTCCAGATTGCTTTGGTTATTCTAGGTCTTTTGTGGCCATATAAATTTTAGGATTGTTTGTTCTAGTTCTGTGAAAAATGCTGTTGGTATTTTGATAAGGATTACATTAAATGGGCAGATTGCTTTGGGTAGTATAGACGTTTTAACAATATTTGTTCTTCTAACACATGAGCATGGAATGTCTTTCCATTTCTTTGTGTCATCTTTAATTTCTTTCATCAGTGTTTTATAGTTTTCAGAGTACAAGTCTTTTACCTCTTTGGTTAAGTTTATTTGTAGATATTTTATTGGTTTTGGTATAATTGTAAATGGGATTGTTTTCTTAATTTCACTTTCTACTGCTGCATTATTTGTGTATAGGAATGCAACAAATTTCTGTACATTGGTTTTGTATCCTTAATTCATTTATGAGTTCTAGTAGTTTTTATGTTTTAAATCATATAGGAAAAAAGAGGACTTGAACACTCAAAGTATTAGATTTTATATTTACCTCTACATGTAAAGAACATTTACTGGTGTTCTTTATTTCTTTATAGGGCTTCAAGTTACTGTCTAGTGTGCTTTCATTTCAGCCTGCAAGACAGTTTTTAGTATTTCTTGTAAGGCAGATATACTATCAATGAACTCCTTCAGCTTTTGTTTATCTGTGAATATCCTAATTTTGACTTCATTTTTGAAGGATCGTTTTGCCAAATATAGAATTCTTGATTGACAAGTTTTTCCTCTTTCAGCACTTTAAATATTTTATAGCACTGCCTTCTGGTCTCCATAGTTTCTGAAGAGAAATTGGCTGTTGATCTTACCTTGTACATGATGAATCACTTCTATTTTCTGATTCATGATTCTCTTTTTGTGTGTCTTTCAACAATTTGACTATATGTTTTAGTGTGGGTCTCTTTTTTTTTTTTAAAGTTTTTTTAAATCTTTTTTTAAGATTTTATTTATTTTTATTTGAGAGAGAGAGAATGAGAGATAGCACGAGAGGGAGGAGGTTTCAGAGGGAGAAGCAGACTCCCTGCTGAGCAGGGAGCCCGATGCGGGACTCGATCCCAGGACTCCAGGATCATGACCTGAGCCGAAGGCAGTCGCTTAACCAACTGAGCCACCCAGGCACCCAGTGTGGGTCTCTTTCGAGTTTATCCTGCTTAGTGTTTGTTGAGTTTCTTGGATGTTTAGATTCAAGTATTTCATCTAATTTGGGAGTTTAAAAAAAATTTTTTTTAAGTAAGCTCTAAACTGAACATGGGAATTGAACCCATGACCCTGAGATCAAGCGTTGCATGCTTCACTGACTGAGCCTGCTAGGCATCCCTAATTTGGGAATATTGGGGCCATTATTTCTTCAAATATTCTTTCTGCTCATTTATCTCTCTTCTCTCTTTATGGGACTCTTGTTATACCTATGTTGGTATATTTGATGGTATCCTACATGCCCCTTAAGCTGTATTCATTTTTCTTCATTCCTTTTCTTTCTGCTCCTCAGACTGGATCATTTCAATTCATTTATCTTCAAGTTCTCTCATTTGGGGGTGTCTGGGTGGCTCAGTTGGTTAAGTGTCTGCCTTTGGCTCAGATCATGATCCCAGGGTCCCGGGATCGAGCCCCACATTGGGTTCCCTGCTCAGCGGGGAGTCTGCTTCTCCCTTGCCCTCTGCCCCTCCTCCCTGCTTGTGTTCTGTCTCTCTCTTTGTCTCTCTACCAAATAAGTAAAATCTTTTTTAAAACAAGTTCTCTTGGGGCGGAGCAAGATGGCGGAGGAGTAGGAGACCTAGATTTCGTCTGGTCTCAGGAATTCAGCTGAATAGGGATCAAACCATTCTGAACACCTACGAACACAACAGGAGATCAAAGAGGAGAGTAGCAACAACTCTCTGAACAGAGAAGCGACCACTTACTGGAAGGTAGGACGTGTGGAGAAGTGAATCCGAGGCGATATTCGGGAGGATAGACGGCGGGGGAGGGGCCTCCGCCGGCCGCTTCTGGCAAGTGATAGAGTCGCGGAGCACAAAATCTGAACTGTTAGAAGTCGGCTCCGCTGATGGACGTCGCTGCAGTGGCTAAGCAGGGGGTGGAATCCTCCCAGGACAGTGTGGTCTCAGGACCCTTGGGGTCACAGAAAGACCGGGGGAGCCTGAGTGCACCAGAGCTCCCAGGTATCAGAGCGGGGAAGCCGGCTGCAGAGACGGAGCTGAGGCGTGGGCTCTCAGCTCGGGGTGGCCATAAACTGTGATCGGCGGCCCAGTCGGGCCACTGCTCCTCCAGCAGGGATCCAACAGGCGGCAGATCTGGGGAGACTCCCCTTCCTTCCCGGGGAGGAGCGGCGCAGGAACGCACCGCAGGGATCTGCTGGGTTTGGAGACTCCACACAGGGTTGGGTGCCAGAGATAGCAACGCTTGGTCACAGGCCGGGTGAGCATGGAGAACGGCCGGAGACCGGGGACAAGGGAGTGACTGCTTTTCTCTGTGGGCGCACTGAGGAACGGGGCCCCGAGTTCTCAGCTCCTCCGGGTGGAGATTGGGAGGCCACCATTTTTGCCCTGGTCCTCCAAGGCTGTAGGGAGAGCTTGCAGGGAACAAAAGCCCCTGAGATCAAACCCAAGCAGCTTGCTTAGCCCGGACTGACAAGGGCGGGGCAATTCAGCCTCCGGCAAAGACATTTGGAAACCACAGCAACTGGCCCCTCCCCCAGAAGATCAGCACGAACAGCCAGCAAGCCAACACCAAGTTTACCGATCAAGGAGAATGGGAGAACTCCAGCGCTAGGGGAATACTGCACATAGAATTCATGGCTTTTTTTTTACCATGATTCATTAGTTCATCAAAGTTAATTTTTGTTAACTGTTTTTTTTTTCTTTTTTGCTTTTTCAACCAACATCTTATCAATCTCTTTTAAAAAAAAAAAACATTTTTTATTTTTCATTTTTAGAGTCATATTTTATCCCTTCATAGTAGTTACCCTTATTTTTGGCATATATATATAAGTTGTTCTCTCTTTAAAATTTTGAGATACAGTTTCTTCTAACAGATCAAAATATACCCTAAATCACTAGTGTATGGCTCTGTTCTAGTCTCCTGCCTGATCACATTCTCTCCCTTTTTTCTTTCTTTTTTTTAAAATCTTCTTTCTTTTTTCAAACAACTTCTTATCTTATCAAGTCCTTTTATAAAATCTTTTATAATTTTCATCTTTACAGTCATCTTCTATCCCTTCATTGTATCAACCCTTATTTTGTACATATATGTCTTTCTTCCTTTAAAATTTTAGGAGGCACTTTTTTCTAACAGACCAAAATACGCCCAAAATCTAATGTGTGGCACTGATCTATGCACTAGCCTGATCATATTTGATCACATTCTGCTTTTCTTGTATTGTTCTGTTTTTGTTTTTTTCTTTTTTTTTTTTCTCTTTCTTTTTTCTTTCTTTCCCTTTCTTTTCCCCTGGTTTCAGGTCTTTTCTGTATGTATACAGTATATTTGCTGGGGACGTTGTAAACCTGTTAGCATTTTGTTCTCTCATTCATCTATTCTCCTCTGGACAAAATGACAAGACGAAAAAAATCACCTCAGCAAAAAGAACAAGAGGTAGTACCATCAGCCAGGGACCTACTCAATATGGACATTAGTACGATGTCGGACCTAGAGTTCAGAATCATGACTTTAAAGATACTAGCTGGGCTTGAAAAAAGCGTGGAAGTTATTAGAGAAACCCTTTCTGGAGAAATAAAAGAACTAAAATCTAACCAAGTCGAAATCAAAAAGGCTATTGATGAGGTGCAATCAAAAATGGGGGCACTAACTGCTAGGATAAATGAGGCAGAAGAGAGAATCAGTGATATAGAAGACCAAATGATGAAAAATAAAGAGGCTGAGAAAAAGAGGGAGAAACAACTACAGGATCACGAGGGCAGAATTCGAGAGATAAGTGATACGATAAGACAAAACAACATTAGAATAATTGGGATCCCAGAAGAAGAAGAAAGAGAGAGAGGGGCAGAAGGTATATTGGAGCAAATAATAGCAGAGAACTTCCCTAATGTGAGGAAGGAAACAGGCATCAAAATCCAGGAGGCACAGAGAACCCCTCTCAAAATTAATAATAATAGGTCAACACCCCGACATCTAATAGTAAACCTTACGAGTCTCAGAGACAAAGAGAAAATCCTGAAAGCAGCTTGGGAGAAGAGATATGTAACCTACAATGGTAAAAATATTAGATTGGCAACAGACCTATCCACAGAGACCTGGCAGGCCAGAAAGGACTGACAAGATATCTTCAGAGCACTAAACGAGAAAAACATGCAGCCAAGAATACTATATCCAGCTAGGCTGTCATTGAAAATAGAAGGAGAGATAAAAAGCTTCCAGAACAAACAAAAACTAAAGGAATTTGCAAACACGAAACCAGCCCTCCAAGAAATATTGAAAGGGGTCCTCTAAGCAAAGAGAGAGCCTAAAGCAGCAAAGATCAGAAAGGAACACGGACAACATACAGTAACAGTCACCTTACAGGCAATACAATGGCACTAAATTCATACCTTTCAATAGTTACCCTGAATGTAAATGGGCTAAATGTCCCAATCAAAAGACACAGGCTATCAGATTGGATTAAAAAACAAGACCCATCAATATGCTGTCTGCAAGAGACTCATTTTAGACCCAAAGACACCCCCAGATTGAAAGTGGGGGGGTGGAAAACCATTTACCATGCTAATGGACACCAAAAGAAAGCTGGAGTGGCAATCCTTATATCAGACAAACTAGATTTTAAAACAAAGACTGTAATAAGAGATGAGGAAGGACACTATATCCTACTTAAAGGGTCTATCCAACAAGAAGATCTAACAATTGTAAATATCTATGCACCAAACATGGGAGCAGCCAATTATATAAGGCAATTAATAACAAAAGCAAAGAAACACATTGACAACAATACAATAATAGTGGGGGACTTTAACACCCCCCTGACTGAAATGGACAGATCATCTAAGCAAAAGATCAACAAGGAAATAAAGACTTTAAATGACACACTGGACCAAATGGACTTCACAGACATATTCAGAACATTCCATCCCAAAGCAACGGAATACACATTCTTCTCTAGTGCCCATGGAACATTCTCCAGAATTGATCACATCCTAGGTCACAAATCAGGTCTCAACCGGTACCAAAAGATTGGAATCATTCCCTGCATATTTTCAAACCACAATGCTTTGAAACTAGAACTCAATCACAAGAGGAAAGTCAGAAAGAACTCAAATACATGGAGGCTAAAGAGCATCCTACTAAAGAATGAATGGGTCAACCAGGAAATTAAAGAAGAATTAAAAAAATTCATGGAAACCAATGAAAATGAAAACAGAACTGTCCAAAATCTTTGGGATACAGCAAAGACAGTCCTGAGAGGAAAGTATATAGCAATACAAGCCTTTCTCAAGAAACAGGAAAGGTCTCAAATACACAACCTAACCCTACACCTAAAGGAGCTGGAGAAAGAACAGCAAAGAAAGCCTAAACCCAGCAGGAGAAGAGAAATAATAAAGATCAGAGCAGAAATCAATGAAATAGAAACCAAAAGAACAGTAGAACAGATCAACGAAACTAGGAGCTGGTTCTTTGAAAGAATTAACAAGATTGATAAACCCCTGGCCAGACTGATCAAAAAGAAAAGAGAAATGACCCAAATCCACAAAATCATGACTGAAAGAGGAGAGATCACAACCAACACCAAAGAAATACAAACAATTATAAGAACATATTATGAGCAACTCTATGCCAGCAAATTAGATAACCTGGAAGAAATGGGTGCATTCCTAGAGATGTATCAACTACCAAAACTGAACCAGGAAGAAATAGAAAACCTGAACAGACCTATAACCACTAAGGAAATTGAAGCAGTCATCAAAAATCTCCCAAGAAACAAAAGCCCAGGGCCAGATGGCTTCCCAGGGGAATTCTATCAGACATTTCAAGAAGAATTAATACCTAGTCTCCTGAAACTGTTCCAAAAAGTAGAAATGGAAGGAAAACTTCCAAATTCATTTTATGAGGCCACCATTACCTTGATCCCAAAACCAGACAAAGACCCCATCAAAAAGGAGAATTACAGACCAATATCCTTGATGAACATGGATGCAAAAATTCTCACCAAAATCCTAGCCAATAGGATCCAACAGTACATTAAAAGGATTATTCACCACGACCAAGTGGGATTTATCCCTGGGCTGCAAGGCTGGTTCAACATCCGCAATTCAATCAACGTGATACAATACATTAACAAAAGAAAGAACAAGAATCATATGATCCTCTCAAGAGATGCAGAAAAAGCATTTGACAAAGTACAGCATCCTTTCTTGATCAAAACTCTTCAGAGTATAGGGATAGAGGGTACATACCTCAATATCATAAAAGCCATCTACGAAAAACCTACAGCGAATATCATTCTCAATGGGGAAAAGCTGAGAGCTTTTCCCCTAAGGTCAGGAACGCGGCAGGGATGTCCACTCTCACCACTGCTATTCAACATAGTATTAGAAGTCCTAGCCACAGCAATCAGACAACAAAAAGAAATCAAAGGCATCCAAATCGGCAAAGAGGAAGTCAAACTCTCACTCTTTGCAGATGATATGATACTGTATGTGGAAAACCCAAAAGACTCCACCCCAAAACTGCTAGAACTCATACAGGAATTCAGTCAAGTAGCAGGCTATAAAATCAATGCACAGAAATCAGTGGCATTCCTATACACCAACAACAAGACAGAAGAGAGACAAATCAAGGAGTTGATCCCATTCACAATTGCACCCAAAACCATAAGATACCTAGGAATAAATTTAACCAAAGAGGCAAAGGATCTGTACTCAGAAAACTATAAAATACTCATGAAAGAAATTGAAGAAGACACAAAGAAATGGAAAAATGTTCCATGCTCATGGATTGGGAGAACCAACATTGTGAAGATGTCAATGCTACCTAGAGCAATCTACACATTCAATGCAATCCCCATCAAAATACCATCCACTTTTTTCAAAGAAATGGAACAAATAATCCTAAAATTTGTATGGAACCAGAAGAGACCCCGAATAGCCAGAGGAATATTGAAAAAGAAAAGCAAAGCTGGCGGCATCACAATTCCGTACTTCCAGCTCTATTACAAAGCTGTCATCATCAAGACAGTATGGTACTTGCACAAAAACAGACCCATAGATCAATGGAACAGAATCGAGAGCCCAGAAATGGACCCTCAACTCTATGGTCAACTTATCTTTGACAAAGCAGGAAAGAATGTCCAATGGAAAAAAGACAGTCTCTTCAACGAATGGTGTTGGGAAAATTGGACAGCCACATGCAGAAGAATGAAACCGGACCATTTCCTTACACCACACACAAAAATAGACTCCAAATGGTTGAAAGACCTAAACGTGAGACAGGAGTCCATCAAAATCCTAAAGGAGAACATAGGTAGCAACCTCTTCGACCTCAGCTGCAGCAACTTCTTCCTAGAAACATCGCCAAAGGCACAGGAAGCCAGGGCAAAAATGAACTATTGGGATTTCATCAAGATAAAAAGCTTTTGCACAGCAAAAGAAACAGTCCACAAAACCAAAAGACAACCGACAGAATGGGAGAAAATATTTGCAAATGACATATCAGATAAAGGGCTAGTATCCAAAATCTATAAAGAACTTATCAAAGTCAACACCCAAAGAACAAATAATCCAATCAAGAAATGGGCAGAAAACATGAACAGACATTTTTCCAAAGAAGACATCCAAATGGCCAACAGGCACATGAAAAAGTGCTCAACATCGCTCGGCATCAGGGAAATCCAAATCAAAACCTCAATGAGATACCACCTCACACCCGTCAGAATGGCTAAAATTAAGTCAGGGAACGACAGATGTTGGCGGGGATGTGGAGAAAGGGGAACCCTTCTACACTGTTGGTGGGAATGCAAGCTGGTGCAACCACTCTGGAAAACAGTATGGAGGTTCCTCAAACAGTTGAAATTAGAGCTACCCTACGATCCAGCAATTGCACTACTGGGTATTTACCCCAAAGATACAAATGTAGGGACCCGAAGGGGTACGTGCACCCCAATGTTTATAGCAGCAATGTCCACAATAGCCAAACTGTGGAAAGAGCCAAGATGTCCATCGACAGATGAATGGATAAAGAAGAAGTGGTATATATACACAATGGAATATTATGCAGCCATCAAAAGGAATGAGATCTTGCCATTTGCAACGACGTGGATGGAACTGGAGGGT